>NC_087202.1:143608408-143613101 GCF_015104395.2 Macrobrachium nipponense | reverse complement strand
AAGTTATCGTTTTCGGAGATATGGTTGAATGTAGTTGGTCTCTTTCTTTTGAATGACAAAACATGACTTAATAAAAGCAACTGATGAATTTCAAAAAAGCAGTCCCTGTTGAAAAGCTGGAAATGTTAATTGGCCAAAATTGAACTGCTTGACTAATGTGGCTTGATGGAAATGATAATCCTGATGTGAGCCTCAAAAATGTGCCGAGTGGAAACCATCGCTCAAGGCCACGAGAGAAAATGAACGGAAATTCGCGATTTGACTTCTCTACTTTACGTAATGAACCTTAATGATATGAATGGACCTGAATACTTCGCATTTACTCACAACCCAGCGCCCACTTCCAGAAACATTTGGAAAATCTCGGTTAATACAAAATCTTTAACTTGGTGGCGCCCATAAAAAACTAGGTGGTTCCAAAATCAACGTGATAACAAACTTCACAGTTTATACTGGAAATAAATAGTCGATAGCCATGAATGATGATTAATGACTTTTGTCTCGCCTTTTTTAATATTTCGTTTTTACTCCAAGTGCAAACAAATCACAGAGAAAAGAAATGACAATTTTCATAAAACAAATTGAGGAGAGGAATGCCAATGAAAGCTCCCAATTGAGTCAAAATTCATACAGACTGAAAAGAGTCCGCATGGAAAAACTGCATGCAACCATTTGATTAAACAGCGGCGAATGATTACCAAAGTACTGTATAAGATTATAAAGAGGAATTTATGGTTAAATAGCTTGTGTTTTCGTCACCAGTTATTGGCTCTTTTCTAAACACATAAGCCTTCTAAGAAACTAAGCAGGTCATGTCGAAAGGAGCCTAATACCCCAACGATAATATTACCCCGTCGATCATCTTTCTTCAAAGTGGCTACATTTTATTATGATGCTTTCAAAAGATAAGCAGATTCACTGCTCCTACTTTGCATAGTTTGGTAAGTATTACTTCGCCTTATGAATATGAAATTCCTTGAAAGGTTTCCCTTCAGTGGTGAGATTGACACTGACGTCTGTGAAAAGGGCAGAAGGCAACTGGAGCTCGGATGGGAGTCAGAATTATATTACTTGCTTTGATATCCATAGGTCGGTCTTGGGGGTTATTTATTGTTTTACGCGGCCTATATATCCTCTCTCCATACTTTCCGATATGCTTAATAGGCTGGAAGTTCCCCTTTCCTTCTTTAAACCCAAAGAATAAGTTTCTTTGGTCTGCAACCTTTTCTATGACTGCTGGAATGACAATAGTTCCTCCAAAATGGAAAAATTAATAGAGTTCTGTAAAAATGAAAGATAGCTAGTGATTGTGATGTTATATTGGAATGGCGAGTTACCCAAGACTTGCCATCAGAACCGGAAAATTTCGAGCATTTTTTCAGACCCAAAAATCCTCAGTTGTGGGTATTTCAGAACACTGAAAAAAATATACAGATAAATGCCGAGGCAGAAATACTCCTGGGGCATTTAGCTTCAAATTACACCTACGTGAGGATTCTCAGGTTAAAAAAAAAAGAAGAAAAAAAAAAAATTGTTGCTTTAGCAGAATGAAAAACTTTCGAGAGTTCTTGAATTTCTGCTGTCTGTTGTTGGCGCAGCTTGGAGAGCTGGAACTTATTGTTCGTAATGTGCTTCTTTTTTTGTCTCTTCAATTACTTTAACTGGCGAGGATGATTGCAGTTTCAAGGGGGATGGCACAATGCAGATTTCATTCCTTATAGTGAAGAGTTTCCAAGTTATTTATATCGTTTATATACCATGTAGCACAACTTACGATACTTAACCTTACATTTCACAAGAATCAAAGTCTTTTATTTCTAGCTTGCCATTAGTAACGTATATTCTTTTCATTCTTTATTATTGAGGCTCAGTACGGAAAGACAACGTTCTAAGGGACATCATTACTTGCAAACGATCTCAGTTTAATGGCCATATTACAAGTCTTGAAAAATTCTGCGTTTGTCATTTGAGGTGATTATTTTTTTATTTCCAGTCAACCATTTTGGTTTTAACTGGCAAAGGTCTTTAAAAGAAAAGACAAATGTAAAAATATAAATTTATTTATACAAAAGAAAATAAGAAATTTTAGATAAATATACTGCTATTTTGTTTTGATAAAAGCGCTATGTCACTGATAATTTTTTTTGTACATTTTTAAGTTTGGTTCTTTTTTTTTGCAAAAGTTTCTATGGCTTTTGTTTTTGCATATTCTATCACGTTACAGGTTCATGATTTTCAGTCTTTTCCAACAGTCAGTCGCCATGCATTCCTTCGCATGTTTATTCTCGCCTGAATATCGAATCTTTTACATAATTCAGAATCACTGTCACGTAACCTAACAGACCGAAAGCAACTCTCACCAGCAATGTGCTATGTTTTTCCACCATGATGCAGGAGGGACTCTCTAAGGAGCAGTCTGTGCGTGATTTACTGTCCCTCCCGTTTCTACATGCTTTCATCAGCGACAGACATATTGATTCAATAATACCTCTTGCAGAAGACATATCGTTGCATTACCCGCGCCCAGCCTTGACGGAAAATATGTTAATATCTCTTAATAAGCTCGTAACTTACCCAATTTGTCTCTGAATTGCACTGCCGGTCTTACGCAACGTCGTTTTCCTCTCTATTGTCAAAGCGCTCATTACTCCTTCCTGTTGAGATCTATCATGTGGCTTAAAAAGACCTTAAATTGACGTCGCTGTCATTCTATTATGCTTATTCTGATGCTGACTTAATGCCATCGCATGACTTTGCTCCAGTGTGGTGGCATCCAAAATATTAATTTCTCGCGAGTTATCCAGTTACCTCTCCCTATCTTCTACCGTGTCTTGTCTCTTTTATCAGTACCAACACTTATATATACTAGATTCATTTAAGGTAGATTCTTGCGCCTACGTGACATTTGTTTGGCGGTCTCTGATTGGCTGGTACCGAGAGGTAGGCCGCTCACTCAGTGTCTCGTTTTTTTCGTCTGTAGCTTAGAAATCTAGCAATATGTTTATATTTCTTCAATTAGCTCACGCTTTGCTCAAGATAGGAATGTTTGGGTCATACCATAGGATTCTGTATTAATTGTAAAACTAAGTCATCTTTTCCTGAAATCAATAAAATAAACACAAAGGAATCACGAGTAAAAATGAAGAGAGAAGCATTCAATTCTTTATACCTGTTTTTACTTATCATTGGATTTTGGATCATTAATGCAATCATAATAAAATAAAACTTTTGTTTTCATACAACAAATGCACCCTGAATATACCGATGCATTCAAATTTTAGATGTGTGTAATATGTGATGAGAAAATGAGGAATATGTCTTATTATGTTGCATCCGTAAATTATTCAAGTTTGTCGGTATTGCCGAGAGAATGAGATCTGCAAGACATTGCTGCCTTTGTCGCCTCACCAAGAGATTTGAGTTGCCAATTAGCTATATGAAAGGTTACAGTTTCAACAATATTTTCCAAGTTATATCATTATATTTTCTGTAAATAAATACGCAGAATTCGCATTATGACTGTCAAACATTTTCAATCCAATATCATGTAGTATGTTTGGACATAATTATATGATAAGGAAAATAATAATAATAATCAGATGGATGCATCTGGTATCATTGGGCTCAGATCTAGGCGGACCATGGGGAATTCAGTACAGCAAAAAAGTTGAACTCTGTGGACTGACGACTTCACACTCTTCAACTCAGCCTAAGCTTTAATCAGGTTGTTTCAGAATATTGTTTCTAATTTTATTATATGATAAATATATTTTCAAACAAGAGATATCAGAGACTTATTTGAGTAATATGAAATAATAATCTCGGTGAAGTAATAAACAACAGAGAATTAAGAAAGACTGACTTCCTGTCAGGTTGAGTCAAGTACAGATGCAACATTTTAAGAAATATTCTTCATTTTCTCTAAAATCTGAAAGTGCCAGCGTATTCAGCCTGATTTTATTGTACGAAAACACACGTTTTATTTAATCTTGCTCGCTTGAATTATGCAAAATCCGATGATAAATAAAAAAGGTATAAAGAATTAAATGTTTCTTTTTTCACTTTTACTAGTTGTAATTGCTTTGCGTTTTATCTTATTGATTTCAGGAAAAGATGATTTAGTTGTACAATTAATACCGAATCCTATGGTATGACCAGAACTTTCCTATCTTTTGCAAACGTGAGATAAATGGAGAAATATAAACATATTACTAGTTTTCTGAGCTACAAACGAAAAAATGACACACTGAGCAAACAGCCTACCTTCCGGTACCAGCCAATCAGAGGCCGCCAAACAAACGTCTCGTAGGCTCAAGAATCTACCTTAAGTGAATGGACTAATATTATAGTATATAGTCCATCCTTCGATAAAATGCTTAATTTTGTTTTTCATACATCTTAACTGCCCCCTTTATCGGTAAGCATTTCATATATAACCGATAACGATAACTACTAACCGCGAATATTTCTTGTTTCAATGAAAATACCACATCTTTTTGAGTTAAACAATTTGATTGAGTGCTTGTAAATGTTATGGTAGAAGTTCAGCTAAAATGATGCTGTAAACCTGGAAATCTGTTACTTGATTTAATGTGGTACATACACATTCGGAAAGCGTTATGATTTCTTAAAAAAAAAAAAGAAAAAAAAAAAAAAAAAAAAAAAAAAAAAAAAAACTGTAAATGAGAAGCTG
>NC_087202.1:143583408-143603408 GCF_015104395.2 Macrobrachium nipponense | reverse complement strand
GTGGCAGCTATTGACGAAGAATAAGATTAACAAGACCCATATCAGCCGACTGAAGAACTGCAATAACCAACTTCCACCTATAAATCAATACTAAACAGAGGAAACGGGATCTTCAATCAACGCAACATTTTATGAAGACGAAGATATGTCCTTCATCGAGAAGAATACAAGTATCAACATCGACGTTTGAGTGACTGTTGTCACATATCTCCGAGAATCAACACCGGACGAGAGCAGCATCGAACATCAACAGAAAGAAGAAAACACATAAAGAAAACAACGCGCGATCACTAGCAAGGACGCAAAGAGTAGGCCAAGAGGAAGCAACGCGAGGAAGGAGGCTGTGATGTCATCAATCTTGGACTTCTTCATGCAACGTGAGGCAGAGAGGAGACCGTGACGTCATCACGACTTCCGACACGAAGACGACAGGAAACTGTGACGTCGTCCCATGTCAACAATCCTTCAACATATAATCCAGAGCTAAGTACAATTTTATCTATTAAGGTTTTTCTCAGTGAAGTGTTGTTCATCAGGAGTCGATCGTCCAGTATTCTGGGGGTGAGTTGTTCGCCATCTTAATCTTCATTCTTTACAGAATCAATCTTCAACTACGAGTTCTCGCCCGCAGACTATTTTTTTTTCTCGTTGTTGCTAATCGTTTTCTTGCAGGAATTCTCTGTATAATATTTTTATCAAATTATCTGTACTTATATGATCTTTTTTGTGGGTTTTTCCTATTATTTGCAACACATTTTTATTTTATATTGAATATGCGTTTGCGCAGTGGACGTTCGTATCTGTACAGTGCTAGTGAAACAGTTAGGAATCGTATCAGTCGGAAAAAACACACATACAAGAGGAACACCTATAAAGCCAAAAATCCAGAAGTAAAACTAACTTGGTTCAGGACACTAATTTTTCCTGTTCAAGGTCCTGGAGGTAAATATCGTTATGGGTTCTTCGAGTTCTACGCGTAAACAAGCTTCTATGGCTCAGCCTAGTGTTGTAGGACAGGAGGCAGTAATTGCCGACCGGTTAAATGAACATCAGGAAAACTTGCGTAACTCCATGTGGGTTACAAGATCCAATATTGCAGTGAATGTTTTCATACACTTGATATATTTAATCTGTATGGCAGTCATGTTGCCTGTAGCTTTGGTGCGGTATTGTGTTAAAAAGCTAACGCCTGACAGTACGGAATTAGATGTGTATAAACAAATAAAAACACACATGTCTAAATGTACCGACCTAGATCCTTCGCTCACTCAAGTTTTTGCAAAAAATGAGAATAAGGCACAACAAGTAAACGTGGTACATAATAATAATCAAGTTGCAGGGATGGTTTGTTATAACTGTAAACGACCAGGTCACATGATTTCAGACTGTCGGACGCGTTTTTGTTCAATACATAATAGTTCCACTCATTCATATAATCGTTGCTACTCGCGGAATCAACAGCAGAATCCTACAAACACGCAAACAGTTGCTAGTGCAAATAAAAAGAAGGGTCCTCAGTACTATAAAAAGAAACAAGCAAACGGAAATGCTGCTCAACAGCAGAAACAAACAAATCGTGCTTCAGGTACCTCTGTTCCTGGGCCGTCTAGCCAGAACTTGCAAGGTCAAGCGAATTTTCAAGGTGTGCTAAACAAAGCAAATACCGCGTAGTTCGCTCCAAGGGGGGAGAGGACGATGTTGGGTCATCAATATCAACATCTTTTGTATCAAATAATCAGTTTAATCATTTATCAGATCATTGTGAGGCAATCGATTTTCCTATGAAACACACGGCCGAATCCAAAAAATCGGTGCAGGTTCCGGTAGATTTGCAACAAATTCATGCAATTATTAGTCAAGACGAGTTACGACCAACCTTACATGCAGTAAATTTGGACCATAAGTCATTTACTTTGTTCTTTGATTCTGGTAGTCCACGTAATATCATGGATTTAAGGACTCATCATTTACTCTTTTCAAACTTCCCTATAGAGAAGTCCGGAATAAGACTCTCGGGCATAGGAAATAATGAATTAAATGTGGTAGGAGTAACTCATGTTCAGTACAAGGTCGGTAAGCGCACGTTTTCCGATACCTTTATCGTTGTACAAAACATTAATATGTATCCCGCAGTAATTATCGGATACCCGTCTATGGGCACTCAAAATATTATCTTAGCACCTGCAAAACACGGCGTGTATATCAAAGGAAAATTCTATAAGTCTTCTAATACCCTAAAATCAGTTTTAGATAATAAGGAGACAGCCAGAGTAGTCACTTATATCGAAGAACCAATCACTTGTCTCATGAACCAAGAAATAATACATGCGACCCAACAGAACTCTCGCTCGCCCGTAATATCAGCTTGCACGCAAACTCTCGAGCCGAACGTAACTTCGAACATATTAGTGCGTGTAAAGAAAACCTTGCCAGGATCTGAAATGTTAATCCTTTCCGAAACTCTGAAAACACATGGATTATCCGTCACACAAGCCATTTATACAGTCGGCTCACAACAACAATGTCACATCGAAGTCTGTAATCATTTGAATACCACTTTAGTAATCCACAAAAATCAACATATCTTGGATGCGGAAGTTTATAAACATCGCATTCTTACCGTAGCTGAGATAAATCACGCTCAATCAGTTGCGGATGAATCCCTTTTGCAATCTATAAAGAACAAAATCAATAAGGACATTCAAGAAGAAGAAATTCAGCAGAAATTTTTTGAATCTTTTTAACTGAATATCATGATGTTTTTTCCACTACGGATGGAACCTTAGGAAAAACGGATGTCATCGAGCATCAAATAAGGCTCAAGGACAAACAGAAAGTAATCTATGTACCTTCGTACCGACTTCCTATGAAATTTCAGAATGAGATAACTGAGGAAGTAGGTAAAATGCTAAAAGAAGGAGTCATTAGGAAATCAAACAGCCCTTATAATTTTCCGTTAATAGTAGTACCGAAAAAAGATCGAACTTGGCGGATATGCGTCGATTTTCGTCGCTTAAATGAGGAAACAATCCCTGACCGATTCCCAGTACCATGTACTGACGATATTCTATCTCTACTAGGTCAGAACAAATATTTCACCAGCTTGGACCTACTAAAAGGCTTTCATCAGATTCCGTTGGAAGAAGAGAGTATCCCATACACTGCCTTCAGCACAGCCAGGGGACATTATGAATTTTTGCGTATGCCTTTTGGTTTACGTTGTGCTCCTATAACTTTTACTAGAATGATAAACATTGTATTTGGAGACTTGTTAAGAGATATCCTACATGCCTACATGGACGACCTAGTAATCTTTTCCAATACCTTAGAAGAACATCTATGTAAATTAGAGTTAGTGCTACAAAGACTAAGGCAGCATAATTTAAGGGTAAAGATAAGTAAGTGTGAATTTTTTAAAACAGAACTAGTCTATTTAGGTTTCACGGTGTCTAGTGAAGGTCTTAAAGTAGTCCATGATAAGGTATCGGCTATCCGTAACTTTCCGATAACCTACTAACGTCAAGGGAATACAGCAATTTTTAGGCTGTAGCGGATATTATAGGAGGTTCATTAGGAACTACTCCATCATAGCCGCTCCCCTAACCGATCTTATAAAAAAGGGTGTAGATTTCATATGGTCTGAAAATCATCAACAGGCGTTCGATAAATTGAAAGATGAATTGTGTAGTTCTCCTATCTTGAAATTTCCTGACTTCGGTAAGGAATTCTTTATAGCAACAGACGCCTCAGACCTAGGAGTAGGTGGGGTATTGCTTCAACAATATGATAAACAGTTTTTCCCTATAGCTTTTTATTCATGTAAACTGAGACCTTCCGAAAGTAAATATGCAGTAATAGACAAGGAAGGGCTCGCTATTGTTTAATTCACTCGTGCATTTTAAATTTATAATATACGGTTATCCGTCAAGGTTCTCACTGATCATAAGCCCCTAACCGACTTCTTTAAAGGCTTAGTCACAGCCCTAAGCGAACTCGGTGGCACATGATCATCCAGGACTTTGGCGCGAGGATCGGGTATTTACCTGGAAAGCAAAATATCATTGCTGACGCATTATCACACAACCCCTCTTCATCTTGTACCGAGCCATTAGGTGAATTAATAGATATCTCAACCTCCACGCCCATTGTTAAAACTATATCTAACAGGAAGATCTGGGCTGGAGTGCTGAACTATTACAGACGGAACAAAGAAAAGATCCGCAAATAGAAAAAATCATCATTGCGTTAAACGGAAATCCGAAGGAAAAGGCAATATATAAAGTATAAGCAGCAGAAATTATTATAATCAAAGATAATAACCTGGTGTCCGAAATCCGGTGACGAGGAAAACCCGCAACACACCACAGTTGAATAACAACCAGGTGGTGGTACCTATCTCACTCATACCCACTGTCTAAAATGGTTGCATGAAAATGCACTGCATGGACACCCGGGTTATTCCCTAATGTCACAGAAAGCCAAATCCTTATTTTATTGGCATACGATTGCTTACATATAAAAAAAGCACATAGCAAATTGTCGCACTTGTCAAGAATACAAAGGGCACACGAAGACACCTGTCAGCCTAGGGCTTACCCCGTGCCAAATCAACCCTTTGAAAGAGTAACACTTAGATTTATTAACAGGATTTTACGAGTCAGACAGAGGAAAATAAGCACCTCCTAGTAATCATAGATGCTTTGACTCGATATACAGAACTGATAGCGCTTAAACAAAAAACCGCAGTCGAGTGCGCTAGAAAGTTTTACGAGTGCTACATTTGTAAACATGGAATTCCACACACCATTATATCAGACTCGGGCGGGGAGTTCAATAATCATTTCCTTAACTCCTTGTGCGAATTCCTTTGCATAAAGAAAATCAATACCATGATCTATCACCCAGAGTCTAATGGGCTAGTGGAAAGGGCAAATCGTAGGTTTTAAACATTTAAGGGTCACCTTAGGGGGGCAGACCCCAACTGGGACATTGCCATACCTGCGGTACTAAGCACACTTAATCACTCGTTATCATGTGTCTATTAAAATGACACCGCACGAGGCACTGTACGGTATCCCAGCTAGAACACCTTTCCATGTATTAACGCCTACAACTAATTTATCAAATCCTCTAAAGGATGTTATGGATGCAAGCATAAGTCGATATAGTATACTTCGTAAGAATCTAGAAGAAGCACAAATTATAATGAAAAGAAATCATGATAAAATAGCTAAGCCAAATAGCAAATATGCCGTGGGCGATCAGGTATACATACAAGTATACGTACGTAAAGGTTTAAATTATAAACTGACACATAAGTTTGAATTTGCCCGTTTAACATTTTAGAAACATTAACGGCCAATAGATTTAGGGTCAAAAATGTATCCAACCCCACTGATATGAGAATAGTTCCATTGGCACATATCAGAATCTAAAGAAAGGTAGATGGAGTGAGGGAAAAATTGGTTGTATTTATGAAACTTGTATAATAATTTATATACATATATATATATATATATATATATATATATATATATATATATATATATAATATATATATATATACTATATATATATATATATATATATATATATATATCATATTTGTATGTAAACCTATTCTTTTACACGAGTTATTACATATATTTTACTCATTGCAGGTTTTCAAAAATGAATCTGTTATTGTTAGGTGTGATATTGTGTGTTCAGACATCTTTGTTGTATGGAAAGAGTGCTAAGACGAAAGAAATAGAATTTAATCATGGCTCGATTATCGAGAGAACAGAAGACATTTTTATGGTGTCGAGTAATATAGTCATAGAAGTGGATATGCAGGCCATATTTTAACTTAAAGAATGACCTGATGAGGTTTGCCATTTCGCTTAAGGAAATGCACCAACGTAATTTTCATGCTAACTCAGGGATTTCGCTAGCTCAAACCCTAAGCATCGCGGAAATGTTGTCTTATGACATACAAAATAAAACCACTGAGGCAGAGGAACTTGCTCGTGACTTGCTGATGTGGTCTGTGCGGCACAATAATCTCGAAGGCCGCAACCCGCTTATTCTGGCTGAACTAAACATCTTGGGATCTGTTGCGAATCTAGGCTTAGGAATTTCAAATCGCCTTAAGATAAATAATCAAAATAAAAGAATTGAGTTTTTGCAACACAAAAACCGAATTAGCTTTGTCTGAACTTTCGCAGCCAGTTCCATTTATCCTCAATCAATCAAATAATGAGTTTGGTAAACGAACATTCAAATAAATATCGATCAGATTATGGAAGTTCAACATTTGCTGCTACGTTAGCTTACTATAGTTCGAAAATAGATCATATCCGTGTCAAAATATCACATTTTATTGAGAAATCAAAAGACTATGTAGAAGCTATTACGTTAACGACAAAGGGTGTGTTATCTCCACACCTCATGCCTATTAAAGATCTGACGTTAACTTTGGAGAACGGACGGGAGAAACTAGGTTATATTCCTTTATTAGACGCCCATAAAGTAGAGTTCTATTATAGCCTAATATCAGTCAGCGTTGAAAATTATAGGATTATGATCACCATACCTTTTTGATTCTTCCGATGCTTGGCAATCATACAAAATAGCACCGTTTCCTACTTTCATGACGAATAACTCAAGTCCAGTAAATATCCAATTTGACGGGGCATGTTTCTATTTCTTCTGATAGGAATCATTTACAGTCATTAAAGGACTTAGATAAACTCAACCTCACTGTTCAGAAGCCATGAATAATAAAATTTGTACAGCTGACTCTTTTGAATTCTATCCTATAACAACGGATTCATGTGAGTTAGGCATAGTGCTAAACAGCTCTATCTCTCATACACGCGAGGGTTGTCTGAGGAAACTTTATCCTTTTTACAGTAATAAATTCAATTACAGAATGAATAATGGCTCCTGGATCCGATACGACAAAAACGGTTTCCACGTCGTATGCCAGGACGGGACCACCGCCCATTCCCCAATCTTTTGTAAGCAGCTGATGGTTGTACGGGGACATCTACAAACTACACCGTCAGAGGGTGTCAACACGATAATACGTGAGAAGGCGTATTTTGCGAACTATACTTTGGGCGTCTACAATTATCCCATAACTACCTCTCCCATACAACGCGCGCGTGGAATCATCGTTTGACGCAACACTGGCTGAGATGAACCACGCGTCACCGACTTATGCAGGTGGAGAAAATCTTCGTTACTACGTTCTGCTGGCCTTGTTCAGCGTGACGGCCATATTGGTTATCGCTGTCAACATCTTTGCTTGGCGTAGGCTGAGGCGTACACAGAAGGATCTCCAAGGAAACGTATTGTCCCGTCCAGATGACGTACCCGTTACACTCAAGGCGTTTGAGTTTAGGGCCGCTTGAAACTGGCCATTTCATTTTGTGCCTAGGAAAATTGTCTGGAATTGTGTTGTGTGTGAAAAGCGGTCTGTATGCTGGCAAAATGTAGGACAAGAAAGACTCACGCCTTTGCATTTTGGAACAGTTAAAGTATCTCCCGGGCCACCTAATAAATATTAGAGCCCAATATATATACATTAATATACTCCTAAAGGTATTTTTCGGGCACCTAATAAAATATACCAGCCCTATATATTAATCTGTGCACAATTATACTATTATACAATTATACTATTATACAATTATACTATTATACAATTGTACCATTATATTTAACCTTTATTAACAAAGAGGGTGACAAGTACCTTTCAACAATTATCCATGATCATGTTGTAAAATCTATCAGTAACCAGCTATTCTTCATCAGGTTACCTATTACCATAAATCTATCAGTAACCACTATTCTTAATCAGGTTACCTATTATCATAAAAATCATGTATACATGTTAATCTTTTGATTTTTTACCTTTTGATTATTTTTGGGTACCTAATCATTATTATTACCAAACATGGATCTAGATTTTCCATGCATTATCTTGTTTATGAATATGTCCAAAAGGGTATGTAACAGAACCTTTTTATGCATTTAATCACTTGTTATGTTTATACCTAAACATATGTTACGAGCACGCTCCTAAGAAACCATGTTTAAAGTAACTTTTGTTATTCAAGGCTTGAATGGTAGCTGTCCGAGCCTAATTTAATAAATACATTTTAGAATTACATAATCTGTAATAAAAACCCATGACCTGAGGTCATTGGCATTAGGAGGGTCCTACGTGACCAAGGCAGATCTAGATTACGCTATGCGATGTCTGCAGTAGCCTGGTATAGGTTTGTTTGATATGTCATCATGTTGTATACTGTCTACCTTTTCAACACACCTTCCATGGGAAAGCGGTTTGACCTGTTAACCTACGCCGGAAACTTGTAACTTCCGAGCCGCCGGACTACGTATGTTTTTATGTGAATCGCTGAGATAGCTAATGTTTCGCTATCAACGTGATGCTCTAATATGGCAGTTCATTCCTATCGATCAAACGTAACGGTCTCACGACCGAACTGTCTCTCTTGTTATGGAGTTACAGAATAAAGTTGTTGTACATTTTTCAACTTATCCGTTTGAATCATCTCCTTTAATTTAAGAAGAACCACTCTACTAAGATATCACATAGGAGAAAGAAGGAACCAGAAATACTTACGAATGACAGTCGTAAGGAAAAACAAACAGTCTTTCGCAAAAGCGAAAAGACTAAAACATATATATATATATATATATATATATATATATATATATATATATATATATATATATATATAATATATAATATGCATACATGTATATACATAAAATATAATACATATATATTACTTTATCACCTGCCACCAAGAAACTAGGCAAAGGGCGTTTTAGGCTAATTGCAATGAAAGTTAAAAGCTCCGAGCCCTGCCTGGAAGCATTGAGTTCAAAATCACCTCGGCATGAAAGGAGAAGCCAGAAGCCTTTTCTCACTCTGACCTTTTGCCTTTTTTGACGGAGAGTCACAAGCCCCGTGGGAAGTTGTGCACTGAAATTTGTGCGTTCCTGCTGGCTTGGAAGAGCCGTCAGACATACTGACAAACAGACTGACAGACTAACAAGTGCAAACTACAGCATAATTGCTTTTTATTTTTTTCTATTTTGTTCCAGTTGAATCTTTCAGATTCGTGAGACTTCGTTATGTTACCCAAAGAAAGAAAACTATAATTATAGATAATGATTAAAACTCTTGACTCTTCCTCTCTAGACTGGAAGCCTTTCTGTCAGTTTCTTATAATTGAATTTCCGCCGCACAAAATGAGTATTACATCGATTTGTGTGTCTAAGCCAACTTTATCATAAATATACTTTTGGAAATCCATGGAAAGAATGCAGACTGGCATAGTTTATATTTACAAGCGCACAGACAGACATAAATTAAGAGTGTCAAAAACGATGTAACCGACCGGGACGCAATGAACTAGAAAAATATGGGAAATCTTGAAGTGTAGCCTGTATTGTACCAAGCACCCGCCCCTCCCCCCTCCCGCCAAAAACCCTAATAACGATGTGGTATTAATTTTTTTTTTCTAAACAAAATATAAATCATTACTCTCGAATTATTTATTTGTTCATTTTTCTCAATGCCTCTTCACTGATGACAGAATACCATGGTCATGTAATATTATTTCATCAATATCAAACGGTGTTTAAAATCACAGGCATAATCTTAGGTTTTCCATTTAAACTAGAAGAGAATTATGATGTTATGAGGAAGTGAAACAAGTGTTATGAGAGACTGTTGTATTCATTCCTTCATTAATCCTACGTCACTAACTGCCATCACTGATTCAACGGAAAAGAAAGAAAATGTAAAGTCTACATCGTGTTTCTGTTATAACATATCCATGAACCATTTTCATATTATACGGATTTTTTTCTACATTTCATCAGCGTTCGTGGGAAAATATCTATTTTTATTAAGTCCGTATAGACGTATCCTATATGAACCTGCGTTATAACACATTTCATCTCATCACTGTACCATATTTTCTGCCAGCGAAGTCTTACTGCACACCAAACATTTTACTGTACAGGCTCATAGGCACATGCTCATTAATGTTTATGCTAATTCCTGTGAAATTAGCATAAACATTAGACTTCTCAATTTGACAGAAATAAATCAGGACAAGAAACTTCCAGGTAATTTTCTAAGAGAACTCACTTCCAAGAGGAAGCTATTGAATCCTCAGAGAAGCTTTTTCATTTTATTTATTTATTTATTTATTTATTTTGCTGAATCAAATTGTCGATCTTTGGTTATGTCGACAGACGACGCAGGAAAAGTTTCGAATCATACATTAAGTCTAGAAACTCTTATAGAAGTTCGCCCTGATAGAAACGATATGAAAAATCACATTTCGGGTGAAATGACCTTCCGAAACTCCTGCCTGTATAACTAATTCCTTTCTTACTATCTCTGGCGTATGTTCTTTCTGTCTATGATTCTTGCATCACTTTCCTCCTTTCTTGGATGATCTTTTCTTAGATGAAAGTCGTGAAGGAAAGGATTATGCCTTTAGAGATGATGGGAATCGAAAGCTGGCAGATCAACAGATCCAAATAAATGATTGGAACCAGAATCGCTAAACTTCTGAGGCGCCACATTCCGGCAACGGATGAGGAGGAGACCTTCCCACCCCGTGAAGCCGCCATTTCATTCCTTCCCTCTCCCTCAAACTGCCACTGACGACTCACAAACCTGAACCCCAACGATGTCATCAGATTTAGCTTTCCTTAAACAGATTTTAATTAATAATAATTTTGTCAGAAGAGAGCAGTTTCCTGTAAAAGGAAACTACTGAGATGGCTTTGCCTGTCCGTCCGCATTTTCCTGTCCGCCCTCAGATCTTACAAAACTACTTAAGCTAGAAGGATGAAAATTAGTATGATGATCATCCACTCTCCAATCATCAAAAATACAAAACTGCAGCCCTCTAGCATCAGTAGTTTTTTTTTCATTTTATTTTAGATTAAAGTTAGCCGTGGCTAAGAGTTTCATACAGCATTAAAAACTTGATTGTGTCAAAAAACTTTGGGGGGTATTTTTGACCTGTTTTTCCATAATCCCGAACTCGCGGATCACATGAATCAGTAAGAAAGCCTCCAATAATATATAAACTTACAAAATACTGTCTTTCAATTTTACTATTAATAGTAATCTCTAGTCTCTAGTAAAAGAAATAAAGTAGAAATCTAAAAATCATTACGCTCTTCTCTTGGCAAAGTAGTGAGGGAAAGAAATGACATCCAGTTCAAGTTAATCTTATCTCCATCTAATTTTTAGTTCTTATTACATGTGGAGAGAATAACTATTTTGCCAAAATTCCAAGTTGCCATTTATTGTGCAGCAGTTTCTGGATGTGCCAGAGGGAAAACCATTTTGTCACCGAATATGTGACCATAACATTAAACAACGATGTCAAATTCCTTCACAAATTAACATTTCATAAATTAATAGAAAGTTTAAATGACTGAGTGAGACAGACACACTGTTCTCTGGACAGAAAATAAAATTATTCTCTTTCGCAAAGACAATACAAATAGAACTGGAAAACGTTTATAATGAGAAACAGAGCAGAGGGGCATTACATTACTGATGAATATAAATTAAAACTGATCTAGCTGACTAACGAGACCTATTGCCTAGATTAGAGAACGAGTAAGCCACTAGAACAACGTTTCCCAACCTGGGGTGCTAGCACCCCCTGGGGGTGCTGAAATCAATTATTGGGGGTGCTGGGAAGTGATACACACATGACGGTAAAATATCACTTCCTAGCAAGGCTTGACCAGTTATATGACGACCTTTTCCGTGATAGTTTCTGGTCAAAAGTAAGAAGTATAAGTGTGCAAGAATTGTAATAATAATAATAATAATAATAATAATAATAAACGAAGTTAGCCATCAGTATGTAGGGTACACACACACGTTTACTCTTTACAAGTTTTCAATGTATACAGACATTTGGAACATAACACACCACATGCAGGGTTTCAACGTAAGGTAAAAATACCTTAAAATAGAGTAATCAGATCTCCTTTCACTAGTTTAGCATCAGATCAAGTGGGAGAAGGTAGGATCAGTCTGCACAGATGGTGCCCCAGCCATGCTGGGGAATAAGTCTGGATTTGCTGCTCTAGTGAAGGAGAGGGTACCAGATATTATTATGAAGCACTGTGTACTCCATCGCCATGCTTTGGCGGTAAAGACATTGCCATCTCATTTGAAAGAAGTTCTGTCCGTCTGTGTTAAAGTTGTCAATTACATCCGGGGACGTGCTTTAAACCACAGTGTTCAAGTTATTTTGTGAGGAGATGGAAAGTGAACATCAGGTGCTTCTCTTCCACACTGAAGTGCGATGGCTCTCCCGTGGAAAAATGTTGACACGTATTGCAGAGCTCGCTGATGAGATTGCAATATTTCTCCGAGAGTATCAGAGTGATTTTGCTGAAAATTTTGAGGACGAAATTTTCATTCCCTCCCTCTCCTACCTGGCAGACATTTTCGGTCATCTGAATGATCTCAACTTGTCCATGCAAGGCATGTTTGCTAATAATATTGATTGTGCAGAGAAGGTAGAAGCCCTCAAGAAGAAAATATCACTGTGGAAGCGTCGAATCCAGGGAGGAAATGTGGGAAGCTTTCCTATCCTGGATGAAAAACATGGAGACAAGGCAATCCAGCCAATGCTTGTAGAAAATATTGTTGCTCACCTCTCACTCCTGGAGACCACTATGGCACAATACTTTCCCATGGATCATTCATTTCCAGAATGGATACAGCAGCCCTTCTTGGCAGATATAGATGATGATGATAACCTAAAGGAGGAGCTTATTGATCTGCAGGTGAACCAGGGTTGTCAAACAAAATTTCGCACACTACCGCTGTCAGGTTTCTGGTGTGATCAGTTGGTAGCATACCCTGGATTAGCAAAGGCAGCGCTGGAAATGATCATCCCATTTCCAACTACCTACCTCTGTGAAAAGGCTTTCTCCACCATGCTCCAAATCAAAACAACTGCCCGGAACCGACTTCAAATTGTATTGCTTCATGATATGAGGATGGCTCTGGCCAACACAAAGCCTCGAATTGAGAAACTAGTTGCATATAAGCAACAGCAAAAATCACATTGATGTATGTACAGTATGATTGATTACCCAGTTGTACATATTTAAATCCATGCAATTTCATTTTTTCTCATTTTTTTTATTTCTTTTATAAACAATATTGGTATTTTGTGTTAGTTTTAAGGAATGAACAAAATAAAATTGATCAAGCAGTACACTTCACATTCCTTTATCCTTCTAGTTACCTAGTAATAAGATATTAATAATTAAGATAATTAGGGGGTGCTGGACTGCTTAGACATGACAACAGGGGGTGCTAGGGTTGGAAAAGGTTGGGAAACACTGCACTAGAACATGGACAGAAAATTGACCACTCAGTCAAAACTAGCTAAACAAATGAATAAAAGGGCAAAACAGAGGATAACGCTTGCAAATTTCACCGACAGACCCCAGGCAACTTGAAGTGACTATTCAAAACTTCATTCTCGACGCCACCTACGGCTAGTTTTGAAATTGTCCCTTCGTGAGACATCATTCATTTCGGGTAAATGAAACTGTCGCCTCCAGACGCTTCCTCGTCACAAAATAGAGATTCATGTCTACGCTGAGATGAATCGCAGTTGCCCAGTCTTCACGTTTCAGAGTGGAGTTAATCACTGCAATATTCTAATCGCATGACAAATATTTTTTCTTCACTCCTATTCATTCTCGTACTTTTTCAGTTTTTGTCTTTTATCCAGCATCCACCGATGGCAGGAGTGAGAACTGACTTCAAAATGTCCGCATCACTACCCTCCACCATAGGAGATGGCACAACTTGATTAGAGTGGCCCAAGTGTATGCCAAACCCACTTGATAGGACTGAGAGCATTACAAGAATACAATCATCCCCACCCGAATCATGTTATGGGCAAACCGGATAAAATGCCGAGGAGAGTCCTATCCCCAGAGCCAGACACCCTGGAATCCGTGGTCCAGCCCTGAAGAATAGTTCCGACATTGATCTATCAATCTGATATCTCTCAGGTCTGAACATTATCGGGTAGTTGATGGTCCTACCACAACTCCAACTATTTAGCTTCGGATATAAACCCAGTCTCAGCTATGATACCTTTTCCTATTCATCAGGTCCAATACATTTTTGCAAATGTAGCAAATTTCCCAAAATTAATCCAAACAATTATATAATGACGAATGGAACTCTTGGATTCAAACCCGGTAACAAATTCCTGGGGTTTAAGAGCCCCCTCACCACGTCAAGGTGGTACACATCCAGGGGGGGCGGGATTTAGATCAAAGACCATGCACTGGGACCTATGAGGTCATTCGGCACTGAAACGGAAACTGACATTAAAAAGGTGGGAAAAGTGTAATGAGAAGAAAACCTTGCAGCTGCACTATTATTAAATTGTTAGAAGAGGGTGGAAGTAAGATGGTGCAGTGAAAAGAATCAAAGGCTTGCAGCTCGGGGCTGAAGGGACGTTGCACAAAACCTCAAATAATGCCTACGGTGCATTGTACGAGGTGCACTGACGACATCATCCCCCTACGGAAACAGACTTTTTAGAAAAATACTTTGTCATAAATATGAAAAAGGGTATTTGATACATATTTCATACAGAACCTAGAATTAATTATTTCCTTTCTTGTTTCACGTCAGCCCTTCGTCAAGGTCATCATTAGCTCGGGATAATGGAAGGGAGTATAATGTTAAAATGTTATGATGATCCAATCGTCATCTGACTAACGCGGAATAGACAGTCATTCATAATTCATTGCTGAATCAACCAAAAGAGGCAACGCAGTTCGGTATTATGTGGTAAAAAGAAAAGATGAATTAAAGGGGAACTTATGGTTAATAGCCATTAAATTTCGTCAAACAGAACTTTTAATAAGCTAAAAAATGAGCCATTGCTCAACTCTGTACGTAATCCCATTATTTTGTAATTTAATTTCAAAGTAGCACCGAGGTACTTCAATGGAGGGTGCCATTTCTCCTAGATTCGACCATGTTACCATCTAGCGGATTAGTACCGATTACGTGGTGCCGCGGTCGCCTCAATAACGAGAGCAGCGAAGCACGCGTGTTACAGAGTATTCGTCCTCAGTATTGTCCTCGTGTTTTAGGTCAATTGTCATTCAAATACCATCAATTATGCCAACTTGTGTGGCGTTTGGTTATGCCAATACTTCTGGCAAGTGTCCAAAAGGCATATTATTCCACAGGATTCCGTCAGAGAGAAATCAAGCTGCTCACTGATGGATCTTCGAAGGGAGGATATCAACATAAAATCTTTCAACCTACGACGCAAACCATTGTCTGTTCGGACCATTTCTTGCCAAGAGATTTAAAATATGACATTAGGTATGACTATGAAATTTATTTATATAATATGATTTGGGAACTTAATTTCCCTCTGAACAGACCACGGTACCGACTTGTATGCATTTGAATTGAAATTTATTCTTGTCAATTGCCATGTGCGTAGTGTGATGGTGAGAACGGCAGTTTTCTAAACGTGTGAGTGTGTGTGTGTGTGTCCACGAATTGATGAGGGCCTTCACTTAGTCCTAGTTTGATTAATGGGGTTTTAGAATTTAGGGCTGTATATGCCTACAAGGCATACTTCAGGCTACTTCTTTATTTACCATTTCAATCATATATTTTCAGCAGACAAATACAATAGTTCGGCCTGTTTGAGCCAACCGCTACATGACGTCACGCATAACAGATGAGCCACACAAAATGGTGGCGCCCATAGTGCAATAGAAAATTAGTTGTAAAAAATAAGAAAACGTCTCTTTCAAAAAACTTTTTTCAACTGGGATATTTAAATAGAATAATACTACATATGAAACAGCTAAAATGCAACCATAAGTTCCCCTTTAAAGGATGATAGACCATTATGACTGTATGGACGTGCCTATCCTTGTTTCATTACTTTTCATCCTGGTCTTCTCCTTATATCTATTTTCTTATGCAGTACTTCCCTTGGCACATAAAGGTTCTCAAAGGGTACTTTGAGTGACAAGATGGAAAAGAATCAAGAAACAGGTCAAATCTTGTGTCGCTTCTCCTCGACTCAACATCAAATCTCATTTAAGAAACAAGGTAAACTAACCAGCTGGAAAGAAAGCGGATTATTCAAAGCTCGTGGGCCTTGATACTTTTTATTTCGTCCTGGACGTCCTGTCCCTTCCTCTTATTAATATTTTGAGTTTTATAATTTGTGAAATTCTATGGAGAAGTAATCAGTTTCATCCTATTGAATGATATCTTCTTCGGGAAGCTTTTAGACCTTCTAGTAAAAGATCGCCTTTTCTGCCTTTGAAATCAGTGGAAGAAAAAATACGATCTACTGGAGAAATGTGGGAAGCTTCGTATGGCTGACTGGTGGCTCTTTCTTATCAGCTGCACAAACATACAAACTGCGCTAGGGACGAGGGGGTGGGGGGTGGGGGTTCGGTGCCTTCGCTTGATGTGAGTCAGTGAAGGTATCTCTGTGAGAGCAGGAGGGGGCGTCCCTACCTTGTTGGTCATGGGGGATGTTGGGGGGGGGGGGGGGGGGGGGGGGGGGGGGGGGGTGGGGTGGCTGGGTGCGGTTGGCGGTTGCCCATCAGTTTTAGTTGATTTCTTGGGGATAAGATGTTCTTGTAAAACGTCAAATGAAAGTCGCCGCTGCAATATACATTAAAGGGGAAAACCAGGGAAGAAGAAATATAATATTGGGTGTATATTTTGGATCCGAATAGCAGACGCTTCTTCGAACAGACAGAAATAACGAATTAAAGTTATTGTTGGCGAAAAAAGTAATGGAATGGAATAGATGGAATACAGAATTTAGGCTAAAGGTGTAACGCTGGGACATGAGAGGTCAGGTAGAAAGGTCTGAAAGGTGTAACAGGAGGAAAACGTCGCTGTTGCACTATGTAACAACAGTTGTCAGGAGAGGGTGGATAGCGAGGTGGAAGAAAGAGAATACGGATGGAATTACAATAAAAGGAATGAAAGGGGTTGCAGATAGGGGCCAAAGGGATACTGCAGAGAACAACAAGTCTGCCAACAGTGTACCGAGTGCGGTGCACTGACGGCATTACCCTCTACAGATGTGAAGAAAGGAATGAAAACCTGGTTTTCTAAACTTTGCCATAAAACCTCAACATTAAAACCTCTTCATTGAATGTCACCCTGAGACCCGCAAGGAAGGAGCCCTTGATCAAATCAGACGGTGGAAATAATACAGGAATATTGGTCATCATCGTAAAGAGTCTCACACCAACATAAGGCTTCTGTCGCAAGACACAATTAAACGCCAGACCAATCGGAGGCGTTCGCTCTTTATATTCCTGTTTACTAACTATACGAGGGACGAAGTTCTTCACGAACAATATCCAAACAGGAGAGGTCTTTCGCCTGTATCATAATAGCAGAGTTGATGCAGTTAGTTTCAAATGATTTTCTTGAGAGTGAAAAGCGTCTTGAAAGAAAAGGAAAGATGTCCATAATATGGAACCCATCAATGCTCATTGAAAGCGAACCTTGTGGTGTCTGTAAGCAACCGTTCTTCAGAAATAAAATGAGCAATATTTAACTGAACGTACATTATAATTATTATATACTATATCATATTATTATATTATATTATATTATTCAGAAGTTGACCCCTACGCATATGGAACACGCCCTCCGGGGCCACTGACTTGAAATTCAAGCTTCCAAAGAATATGGTGTTCATTCAAAAGAAGTAACAGAAGGAAATATAGAAAGAGGATATATAAAAATGTAAAAGAATCTTCAAAATACGAAGACAATTTTATTACGGTAGTAATGCATTCCATTTCCGAGGATCGTTGCACTGCATCCCGAGCAGGGAGGCTGTTCCTCAGTCCAGAGGTGCCAGGAACCAAGAACATTTCGAACTGCGAATTCGACAGAGGTAAATTCACTGCATAATGTCGCTGCTGTTCAGCAAATGCGGTTGTTTTCGGCGGGAAAAGGGGATCAGGGATCAGTTGAGAATGTGAAAACATCTCTGTTAAAAATACAACTTATGAAAAATTGTCAAACAAGAGACCATCCGTCGAAGGTCCAAGTCTTACCTGCTACTGTAAGGAAACAGAAACCTCGTATTGACGTCAGAAGCTTTTGATTAATTTTCAGTGACTTCTAAATCTATGGCAATATCACTCAAACTCACTGAATCTATACTATGAATTACCACATTACACGAACTTTTAAGAACAAATTTCTGGCTATATCGAGAATTCTCGGAAATATTTGCAATTCCTAAGTAATCTTATATTCTTAACAAGAGCGGACTTTAACTTTGTCCAGTTTTTGTCGGCGCAATAGAGTTTTCTGTGCAGCGTACAGTGTTATATGAAACCCTTAGCAACGGCCCAAGAAACTCTCAGCTGCGGGCCATGAAAATTTCAGCCATGGCCTAGTGGTGGCTTGTGTTGTGGGGCACCTATAGCGGTGGCAGAGGCGCGATCATGCCAAACTAAAACCTTACATAAAATCAAAGCTACTGAGATTGGATTTGCTGTAATTTGTTATGTTTGATGATTGGAGGGTAGTTGCTCAACATACCAATTTGCAGCCCTCTAGCCTCAGTAGTTCTTAAGATCTGAGGGCGGACAGAAAAAGTGCGGAATGACAGACAAATGGCCATCTTTTTAGTTTTACTTTACTAAAAGAAAAAAAAAAAAACATGAGGGGCAAACCTTGTTTATTTGGTGTTATGCTATGTAATGTCACAGAAGAACAGAAAACATTTCCGGAAATTCGTGACAAATGAATAATTCTGAAATATCTCGATATTCGCGGTGGACTCTTCCAGATGGAACCGTCTTCAAATGACTTCAAGCAATGATAACGATGACAGAGCTTTATTCAGAAATGGCTAATTAATAAGCAATCGCATGGGTCACGCTTTCGGAGAACTGCATCGATGTCATTTAAAACATCCATTACCAGTTGCTTTTGTAATATGATTCAAGGTGCAAGGAATAAAATCAGTTTCTAGAAACTTTATTGCATTCATTGGTATCATTTTCATTACCGCTTTCTTCGCAATTCTCAATGAAAAAACCTCTTATTGCTCTATGAAATGACACGAATCGGTATTTGCCCTCGTCCCAAATTTCCATTCTTAGAAGCAAAAAATAGGTATAAATAGAAAGTGAAAAGGACGTCATTCAAAACCCATAATTAAATGTTTGGCACCAGATGACATTCTCTTCGATGCTCTGCACTCACACACAGCCATTGAGATGACAAATTTTGGAACGGAAACAATAGGACGTTTTAGACAGACAAACATATATAACTCCGATGGATTTTTCAATTCGGAAAACCAATTCCACCTGCTTCTCTCTTAGAAAACCTGGCCAATTAAAAAAAGTACCTGCGTCACTCATCGGGAATCTATCCATCGTTTAGATCAAAACAATTTCACGCTGCTTTTGGATCTCTTCCCTGTTTGCGAATTAATATAATAAATGCATTGTATTTGCGTCAGAAGGCAATCTATTGGAACTTCAAAGTCGCTCAATCCTTCTCTCTCTCTCTCTCTCTCTTCTCCTTTGCTGTTTCTGTCTACCTTCTAGATATCATTCGAGTAGCTATCACATTCAGAATAGAAGTACGGTCCCTTGGCGGGGGTGGGGAGGTGGGGGGGGGACGCTTTTGCAACAAACTTTGGCCATGGTTTTCCAAATGTGTCCTATATATATATATATATATATATATATATATATATATATATATATATATATATATCCTATATTATATATATATACTATATATATATATATGATATATATATATATTATATATATATCTATATATATATATATATATATATATTATATATATATATATATATATATATATATATATATAGATAGATATA
>NC_087202.1:143562444-143582908 GCF_015104395.2 Macrobrachium nipponense | reverse complement strand
CTTCGTGTTTATCAATTTGTTGTTTTTCCTTGGTTTTTCTGTGGCGCCTATAATTGATGATGGGTAAATTTCTTCGCTTTCACTGTAGTGATCTGTATTTTGGTTTTCCATTTCATCTGAATTTTGTGATTCTGCTCCTAGAGGTACTATTGTCACTATGGGAGACAGTGGAATATTTGATTTATTGTTCTGGTTTCTGAACTTTAGCTTTTGGGGAGATTGGTGGCCTATTTATCTTTTTACAGATTTGTTTGGTGGAATTAGGTAGGGTCTTATCCAGTTGCCTCTTCCGAGTAGTGTTATCTATTTTATCACATTCTTGTGATTTTAATTTTTCATTGTCTTCCTCTATGTCATCATCCATTTCAATTTCCGATAGAGGTAAATGGATTTTCTTCCCACTAGTGGTAAACTTATATATAATAATATACTATATATATAAATATATATATATATATAAATATATATATTATGTATATTATCCATGATTAAATTTCACTTAAAACTAGTTCTTTTCATTTTTATTTTTGTGGGTGGTATTTCTTTATTTCTATTGTCACTTGTTTCAGTCCTGGTATTGCTTGCTTTACTTTGAGGTATCTGCATACCTAAATTTCTTAGCTGGGTCATTTAATCCTCTCACTTTCAGTTTCAACTTTACTTCTCTTATCGACATTCCAGTTCGTTCTTGCAATAATTTAAGTTCTGTATTGTAAATATAGAACGCACACAATTTAGATCTGGCATGATGTTCTAATCCACAATTAACGCATTTGGGTTGGCCGCAGTCCCAGCGTGTTTTATGGTCCTGCGAGCTGCAAAAGGCACATCTATAAATATTCCTGCATTTAATTGCTGTATGACCATATATGCAACAGTTCTTGCATTGCATAGGTTTAGGAACATAAGGTCTTAGTTCCCTATTTAATCCCAGCATTTTAATTTTCAAGTCTAAGGTTTGGCCAGTGAACTTCATCTTGGCTATTTTGATAGTTTGACTTTTGTCTTTCCTGCTTGGGAACTCATATATTTCGCAGTCTTCAACATTATTGTATCTTTTCTTCAATGAATCTATAAATATTAATTTATCTAATGTTTCATCCTCAAGATTTGGCACTACAACTGTGCCTTGCACACTGTTCATAGTATCATGCCTTGTGACATTTATATTTATGTTATCTAAATTTTTTATACACAAATAATTTTCTGATTGGTTTTTGGTTGTTGTTTCAACCAACCATTCCCTTTTTTTAATTTGCCTTATGCTCATCTCTTGCGATGGGCATCGATTCAATAGGTAATTTTCTCATTTTAATAAAGATATATCTTTGTCAGCCTCTAAGTTCAAAAATCTTGACCAGTTTGACTCCCCAAAGAGAGAATCAAAGTGAGTCGAGGTTGGGTCCTGACCATATCTACTTCTTTTGGGTTTATTATTTGAGTTATCCTGTGAACAGTCCACTGCCATGCCAGAAGTCGTTGGTAAGTTAATTTTTCTCTCCATAAAAAATATTTATAAATTTCATCCAGGATGAGGTCCCTCTCACCAAGGAGGCCCAAATGGGGGAGGGGCAATACAGTTACACTCACTGGTAACTGCCCTGGGTCCCTCACCTGGATATACGCCATACCCACAGTGCCATAAGGGTCGTCAGTCCCATGAGATCGGACCCAGCACTGTAGGCATGGCTTGGCTTAAAAATTTCCCCTCGCTCGGCCACATCAGGTACTCTAGTTTTACGGGTGGAGAGGCATGCCATCCAACTCCACCCTCCATCAGGTTAAAAGAGCAGTCAATTCAATAGTCCAAAACCATGTCAAGGTCGTCAACGAAAGAAGAAGAAGGGAAGGGGGAAAATTTATAAGAGGAGGAGTAAAGGAGTTAAAGGTCCCAATGTTCAGTTGGATCCACAGCAAAGAGCGTAGGCATAAAGGGGCATACTCTCTCTGCAGTGGATCCCCAAGCCCCCCACCTCGTCAAGGAGTTGGGATCAGGGTGAATAAAGTAAAAATATAAAAATCACTATGCTCTTCTCTTGGCAAAGTAGTGAGGGAAAGAAATGAAATTCAGTTCAAGTTAATCTTATCTCCATTTAATTTTTAGTTCTTTTACATGTGGAGAGAATAACCATTTTGCCAAAATTCAAAGTTGCCACTTATTGTGCAGCTGTTTCTGGATGTGCCAGAGGGAAAACCATTTTGTCACCGAATATGTGACCATAAAATTAAACAACGATGTCAAATTCCTTCAAAAAATAACATTTCATAAATTAATAGAAAGTTTAAATAACTGACTGAGACAGACACACTGTTCTCTGGACAGAAAAGAAAATTATTCTTTTTCGCAAAGACAATACAAATAGAACTGGAAAACGTTTATAATGAGAAACAGAGCAGAGGGGCATTACATTACTGATGAATATAAATCAAAACTGATCTAGCTGACTAACGAGACCTATTGCCTAGATTAGAGAACGAGTAAGTCACTAGAACATAGACAGAAAATTGACCACTCAGTCAAAAATAGCTAAACAAATGAATAAAAGGACAAAATAGAGGATAATGCTTGCAAAATTCACCGACAGACCCCAGGCAACTTGAATTGACTATTCAAAACTTCACTCTCGACGCGACCTACGGCTAGTTTTGAAATCGTCCCTTCGTGAGACATCATTCATTTCGGGTAAATGAAACTGTCGCCTCCAGACGCTTCCTCATCACAAAATAGAGATTCATGTCTACGCTGAGATGAATCGCAGTTGCCCAGTCTTCACGTTTCAGTGGAATTAATCGCTGCAGTATTCTAATCGCATGACAAATATTTTTTCTTCTCTCCAATTCATTCTCGTACTTTTTTCAGTTTTTGTCTTTTATCCAGCATCCACCGATGGCAGGAGTGAGAACTGACTCCAAAATGTCCGCATCACTACCCTCCACCATAGGAGATGGCACAACATGATTAGAGTGGCCCAAGTGTATGCCAAACCCACTTGATAGGACTGAGAGCATTACAAGAATACAAGCCATCCCCACCCGAATCATGTTATGGGCAAACCGGACAAAATGCCGAGGAGAGTCCTATCCCTAGAGCCAGACCCCCTGGAATCCATGGTCCGGCCCTGAAGAATAGTTCCGACCTTGATCTATCAATCTGATATCTCTCAGGTCTGAAGTAATCGGGTAGTTGATGGTCCTACCACAACTCCAACTATTTAGCTTAGGATATAAACCCAGTCCCAGCTATGATACCTTTTCCTCTTCATCAGGTCCAATACATTTTTGCAAATGTAGCAAATTTCCCAAAATTAACCCAAACAATTCTATAATGATGTATGGAACTCTTGGATTCAAACCTGGGAGAAAATTCCTGGAGTTTATGAGTCCCTCACCACGTCAAGGCGGTACACATCCAGGGGGAAAAAATTTAGATCAAAGATCATGCGCTGGGACCTATGAGGTCATTTGGCGCTGAAACGGAAACTGACATTAAAAAGGTGTGAAAAGTGTAATAGGAGGAAAACCTCGCAGCTGCACTATTATTAAATTGTTAGAAGAGGGTGGAAGTAAGATGGCACATTGAAAAGAATCAAAGGCTTGCAGCTCGGGGCTGAAGGGACGTTGCACAAAACCTCAAATCATGCCTACAGTGCATTGTATGAGGTGCACTGACCACACCATCCCCCTACGGGAATCGACTTATTAGAAAAATACTTTGTCCTAAATCTGAAAAAGGGTATTTGATACATATTTCATACAGAACCTAGAATGAATTATTCCCTGTCTTGTTTTAGGTCAGCCCTTCGTCAAGGTCATCATTAGCTCGGGATAATGGAAGGGAGTATAATGTTAAAATGTTATGATGATCCAATCGGAATTGACAGTCATTCATAATTCATAGCTGAATCAACCAAAAGAAGCGACGCAGTTCGGTATTATGTAGTAAAAAGAAAAGATGAATTAAAGGGGAACTTATGGTTAATAACCATTAAATTTCGTCAAACAGAACTTTTAATAAGCTAAAAAAATGAACCATTGCTCAAATCAGTACGTAATCCCATTATTTTGCAAATTAATTTCAAAGTAGCACCAAGGTACTTCAATGGAGGGCGCCATTTCTCCTAGATTCGACAATGTTGCCATCTGGCGGATTAGTACCGATGACGTAGTGCCGCGATCGCCTCAATAACGAGAGCAGCGAAGCACGCGTATTGCAGAGTATTCGTCCTCGGTATTGTCCTCGTGTTTTAGGTCAAATGTTATTCAAATAGCGTCAATTATGCTAACTTGTGTGGCGTTTGGTTGTGCCAGTACTTCCGGCAAGTGTCCAAAAGGCATATCATTCCATAGGATTCCGTCAGAGAGAAATCAAGCTGCTCACTGATGGCTCTTCGAAGGGAGGATATCATCATAAAATCTTTCAACCTACGACGGACCATTTCTTGCCAGAGATTTAAAATATGACATTAGGAGCAGGGTATTAGGTATGGCTATGAAATATATTTATATAATATGATTTAGGAACTTAATTTCCCTCTGAACAGACCACGGTACCGACGAAGATAGGGCGGCTATCTACCGCTATGTATACTATGGTGCCTCCACTTGTATGCATTTGAATTGAAATTTATTCTTGTCAATTGCCATGTGCGTAGCGTGATATTGAGAACGGCAGTTTTATAAACGTGTGTGTGTGTGTGTCCATGAATTGATGAGGGCCTTCACTTAGTCCTAGTTTGATTAATGGGGTTTTAGAATTTAGGGCTGTATATGCCTAACTAGGCATACTTCAGGCTACTTCTTTATTTACCATTTCAATCATATATTTTCAGCTGACAAATACAATAGTTCGGCCTGTTTGAGCCAACCGCTACATGACGTCATGCATAACAGATGAGCCACACAAAATGGTGGCGCCCATAGTGCAATAGAAAATTAGTTGTAAAAAATAAGAAAACTGCATGGCCGTGCCTATCCTTGTTTCATTACTTTTCATCCTGGTTTTCTCCTTATATCAATTTTCTTATGCAGTGCTTCCCTTGGAACATAAAGGATCCCAAAGGGTACTTTGAGTGACAAGATGGAAAAGAATCAAGAAACAGGTCAAATCTTGTGTCGCTTCTCCTCGACTCAACATCAAATCTCATTTAAGAAACAAGGTAAACTAACCAGCTGGAAAGAAAGCGGATTATTTAAAGCTCGTGGGCCTTGATACTTTTTATTTCGTCCTGGACGTCCCGTCCCTTCCTCTTATTAATATTTTGAGCTTTATAATTTGTGAAATTCTATGGAGAAGTAATCAGTTTCATCCTATTGAATGATACCTTCTTCGGGAAGCTTTCAGACCCTCTAGTAAAAGATCGCCTTTTCTGCCTTTGAAATCAGTGGAAGAGAAAAATACGATCTACTGGAGAAATGTGGGAAGCTTCGTACGGCTGACTGGTGGCTCTTTCTTATCAGCTGCACAAACAAACAAACTGCGCTAGGGAACGAGGGGGGTAGGGGGGTGGGGGTTCGGTGCCTTCACTTGATGTGTCAGTGAAGGTATCTCACTGAGGGCGGGAGGGGGCGTCCCTACCTTGTTGGTCATGGGGGATGTGGTGGTGGTGGGGTTAGCGGTTGCCAATGAAAGTTTTAGTTGATTTCTTGGGGGATAAGATGTTTTTGTTAAACGTCAAATGAAAGTCGCCGCTGCAATATACATTGAAGGGGAAAACCAGGGAAGAAGAAATATAATATTGGGTGTATGTTTTGGATCTGAATGGCAGACGCTTCTTCGAACAGACAGAAATAACGACTTAAAGTTAGTGTTGGCGAAAAAAGTAATGAAATGGAATAGATGGAATACAGAATTTAGGCTAAAGGTGTAACGCTGGGACATATGAGGTCAGGTAGAAAGATCTGAAAGGTGTAACAGGAGGAAAATGTCGCTGTTGCACTATAAAACAACAGTTGTCAGGAGAGGGTGGATAGCGAGGTGGAAGAAAGAGAATACGGATGGAAGTACAGTAAAAGGAATGAAAGAGGTTGCAGATAGGGGCCAAAGGGATGCTGCAGAGAACAACGAGTCTGCCAAGAGTGTACCGCGTGCGGTGCACTGACGGCACTACCCTCCACAAATGTGAAGAAAGGAATGAAAACCTGGCTTTCTAAACTTTGCCATAAAACCTTAACATTAAAACCTCTTTATTGAATGTCACCCTGAGACCCGCAAGGAAGGAGCCCTTGATCAAATCAGACGGTGACAATAAGACAGGAATATTGGTCATCATCGTAAAGAGGCTCACACCAACATAAGGCTTCTGTCGCAAGACACAATTAAACGTCAGACCAATCGGAAGCGTTCGCTCTTTATATTCCTGTTTACTAACTATACGAGGGACGAAGTTCTTCACGAACAATATCCAAACAGGAGAGGTCTTTCGACTGTATCATAATAGCAGAGTTGTTGCAGTTAGTTTCAAATGATTTTCTTGAGAGTGAAAAGCGTCTTGAAAGAAAAGGAAAGATGTCCATAATATGGAACCCATCAATGCTCATTGAAAGCGAACCTTGTGGTGTCTGTAAGCAACCGTTCTTCAGAAATAAAATGAACAATATTTAACTGAACGTACATTATAATTATTATATACTATATCATATTATTATATTATATTATATTATTCAGAAGTTGACCCCTACGCATATGGAACACGCCCTCCGGGGCCACTGACTTGAAATTCAAGCTTCCAAAGAATATGGTGTTCATTCAAAAGAAGTAACAGAAGGAAATATAGAAAGAGGATATATAAAAATGTAAAAGAATCTTCAAAATACGAAGACAATTTTATTACGGTAGTAATGCATTCCATTTCCGCTTGCAATTCCGAGGATCGTTGCACTGCATCCTGAGCAGGGAGGCTGTTCCTCAGTCCAGAGGTGCCAGGAACCAAGAACATTTCGAAATGCGAATTCGACAGAGGTAAATTCACTGCATATTGGCGCTGCTGTTCAGCAAATGCGGTTGTTTTCGGCGGGAAAAGGGGATCAGGGATCAGTTGAGAATGTGAAACATCTCTGTTAAAATACAACTTATGAAAAATTGTCAAACAAGAGACCATCCGTCGAAGGTCCAAGTCTTACCTGCTACTGTAAGGAAACAGAAACCTCGTATTGACGTCAGAAGCTTTTGATTAATTTTCAGTGACTTCTAAATCTATGGCAATATCACTCAAACTCGCTGATCTTATACTATGAATTACCAGCATTACACGAACTTTTAAGAACAAATTTCTGGCTATATCGAGAATTCTCGGAAATATTTGCAATTCCTAAGTAATCTTATATTATTAACAAGAGCGGACTTTAACTTTGTCCAGTTTTTTTTCGGCGCAATAGAGTTTTCTGTGCAGCGTACAGTGTTATATGAAACCCTTAGCAACGGCCCAAGAAACTCTCAGCTGCGGGCCATGAAAATTTCAGCCATGGCCTAGTGGTGGCTTGTGTTGTGGGGCACCTATAGCGGTGGCAGAGGCGCGATCATGCCAAACTTTAACCTTACATAAAATCAAAGCTACAGAGGTTGGATTTGCTGTAATTTATTATGTTTGATGATTGGAGGGTGGATGCTCAACATACCAATTTGCAGCCCTCTAGCCTCAGTAGTTCTTAAGATCTGAGGGCGGACAGAAAAAGTGCGGAATGACAGACAAATGGCCATCTTTTTAGTTTTACTTTACTAAAAGAAAAAAAAAACATGAGGGGCAAACCTTGTTTATTTGGTGTTATGCTATGTAATGTCACAGAAGAACAGAAAACATTTCCGGAAATTCGTGACAAATGAATAAGTCTGAAATATCTCGATATTCGCGGTGGACTCTTCCAGATGGAACCGTCTTCAAATGACTTCAAGCAATGATAACGATGACAGAGCTTTATTCAGAAATGGCTAATTAATATGCAATCGTCATGGTCATTTAAAACATCCATTACCAGTTGCTTTTAATATGATTCAAGTGCAGGAATAAAATCAGTTTCTAGAACTTTATTGCATTCATTGGTATCCTTTTCATTACCGCATTCTTCACAATTCTCAGTGAAAAACCTTTTATTGCTCTATGAAATGACATGAATGGGTATTTGCCCTCGTCCCAAATTTCCATTCTTAGAAGAAAAAAATAGGCATATATAGAAAGTGAAAAGGACGTCATTCGAAACCCATAATTAAATGTTTGGCACCAGATGACATTCCCTTCGATGCTCTGCACACACACACAGCCATTGAGATGACAAATTGGAACTTCAAAGTCGCTCAAATACTCTCTCTCTCTCTCTCTCCTTCTCCTTTGCTGTTTCTGTCTACCTTCTAGATATCATTCGAGTAGCTGTCACATTCAGAATAGAAGTACGGTCCCTTGGCGGGGGGGGGGGGGGGGGGACGCTTTTGCATCAAACTTTGGCCATGGTTTCCAAATGTGTCTAATTATATATATATATATATATATATATATATATATATATATTATATATATATATATATATATATATATAGTATATATACATATAGATATATATATATATACATATATATATATATATATATAATATATATATATATATATATGATATATAGATATATATAGATATAGATATATAGTATATATATATATATATATATATATATATATATATATATATATATATATTATATATATATATATATATATATATATATCGTATATATATCGTATATATATATAGTATATATAGATATATATATATATATATATATATATATATATATAGATATATATATGAGAGATATATAGATATATAGATATATAGATATATCGATATATAGAGTATAGAAGAGAAAATAGATAAGATACTTAGTATAGTATATAGATAGCTAGGATAGAGATAGAGATCGATAGATACGAGGAGAGATAGATAGAGTAAGAAGAGAGAGTAAGAGTATCGAGAGATATATATAGAGATATACAGATTATTAAGAGAGAGCTAGAGATATAGTAGATTATAGATGATAGAAGATGGAGATTTATAGATATATATAGATAAGATGATTAGAGATGATGAGATAGAGCGAGAGAGAGATATATAGGATGAATCATGATATATTAATATATATATATAGATAGAGAGATATCATAGAGAGAGAGATGAGAGATAGAGATATAGTAGAGAATATAGAGGGAGATAGAGAGAGATGCTCATAGAGTAGATACTATGTATATCTGAGGAGATATGTCTAGTTTATGATATTAAGAGTCGATAAGCTTAATCTAGAATTTATATATCGATGAGTATATATATAGATATATAATATATATATAGATATATATATAGATAGATAGATAGATTTTAGCTATAACATTATCTATATGACATATATTATAGTATATCTATATATATATATCTTGATAGATAGATATCTATAGATAGAGATATATTTGTATAGATATATTTGTATATATATATAATATATAAGAATATATATATATAATATATATATATATCTATATATATCTATATATCTATCTATATAATATCTATCTATATATCTAATATATATAATGATATATATATATATATCATATTAATATATAATATACTAAATATATATATATATATCTATATATATATATTATACCGATATATATTATATATATTATATATATATATATATATATATTATATAAATAATATAATATATATATATCTATATATATACTATATAGATCTATTATATATTATATATATTATATATATATATATAATATATATATATATAATTATATATATATATAATATATATAGTATAATATAATAATATATATAATAATATAACTTATATATATATATATATATATAATATTATATTATATATTAATATATTCTAATATATATATTATATAATATATATATATATAATATATATCTATATATATATGTGTGTGTGTAGAGAGAGAGAAATTTATATATAATTTTATGTATTTTTTTGTTTTAAAATATACGGTTCCTAAATTTCTATACCCTGTTATATAAAATCGGACATTGTGGTCTTTCCGTTCCACATTCCCAGGACCCCCACCCCCCGAAAAACAAAGACGCATAAAGACAGAATTGTCATATTTTCTCAGTATGTCAGCTTTCTCCAAATGCAAATAAATATCATGAAGTAATTACAGGAAGTGCACCCTTTTGATTGAAATCGTAGTTGAAGCTTTTGATCTATTTAACGCTCAGACTCACAAATAGTCTATGAATATCATATGTAAAAAAACCAGTAGCTTCGCTATGTGGGGGGACTATTTGCCCCCCCCCCCCCCCCCCCGCCCCCAGTTGAAATTCCCTTCGTAGCTAAACTTTTGGCATATTCTTAATCTTATGTTGGGCCCTGTTACGTCTGCAGCTTGTACTGGTATATTTACATGAGAAGTGATTTTTTTACACGATACAAATTAGGCTATGGCTTAAGATTGTGAGGAAAATTACATTATTGTATTTGATACATTTACATATACCAAAAGTTGACAATTGAAATTGAGCTCTATAATTTCAAATACAGGTTTACTGATTGCTAATACTATCATTTTCCTTCGCTCACATGGACATATACGTTCGAGAATAGTATACTTATGTAATTTTCTTTGGCCCCCAAAAATATAGCCCCACCTAGGCCCCCCTCAATGACGGAATGCCAGCTAAGCCACGGTGTAAACAAAATCTTTTTTTTTTTTTTTCCTATTTCATAGAGTAGCTATAGTTGTTGTCAGCGCGTGCCCAACGATTTCTCAGAAATATCCTGCTTAAAATAGCAAAATGAGTAAAGGAATCGTAATAAGTTTCTAAAGAACTCTAAAGGGTGCGTTTTTATGATTACCCGAACATTTTATTTTCCTACTCTCGATTCCTTACGAGCTTTTCTAGGTTCTCTTGCTGATATTTTTGCATTGGATTACGATTCCTGGAGCGACACATTTTCAAGTGCAGCTTGAATGTTTTTTATGTATATCAAAGCTCCCTATCATTCTAAAGCGCCGAATTTCATACAAATGTACCTAATTCTTGTGATATTAAAATACCTTAAATGATCCAGTTTTGAGTTTTCACAGTTCTCGCCTTGTAGAATGGTTCTGAGTTTTAATTATTACTCTGTGCTTGATTTACCTGTCCATTAGTTTTAAGTTTTTAGTTTTAAATCTCAAAATAAGAGATATCCAGAGGAGAATGGTTCAATATAAGCTTGTCCCCATTTTCGAGAATCTGATTCCATTAACAGAACTGATTTTTCGGAATGGCGTAAATTCATGTCATCTGATTAAGCAATTAAGCGTTGCTTGATCAGTGATAAACTGTAAAGTTATCATAATCTTATCAATTAAAACCATATACTTGAATTAAATAAGTCTTCCTATGCCCCTTTGCCTTTTTCCAGGGTAAAGTATTGAAGTATTTACTTTCCAAGCCGTCATGCTAGATGTCATCCCTAATGCAAGATCAATTACCTTCATGACTTCCGTACACTTCCTGCATAGACCACATGGGACATCATTCTTTTAATTTCTGTCTCATCATAATATTTTCAAGTTTGCCTCCGATCATTCTGAAGATGAAAGGGAGAAGTCTTCTGGTAATTTAAAAGGACGTTCGGGGTCCAGCCCCATCATCATGGCTGTAAAAAGGATTAACACACAAAACATAATAAAAAGACTCATCCCAATAACCAACATACATTTAAAATTCACAGAAAACCTACTACAATGCTAAGAAAATTACCATCTCAAGTGAAGGTAAGACGACGAGTGACCAGTAGTAGTAAATATAATATAGTTATGACGAGGTAAACGAGGTTGTAGCAGTAGTTTGGGTTGTTTTTAAGATTGTGGCAACTTTATGTTTTTTATGAAAAGCTAGTTCGAAGACAGTAAGCTCTTAAGGAGAAACAGCCCGTGTATTTAAAGTGTTTGTATTCTATATTAAATTAGCATTTTTTTATGTATCTAGCACAGAATTCTCGAATGTTCGAGAATTCTGTGCTAGATGATATGTAAAAAAAAGAAACAAACAAAAAAAGCCATTGATTTATACTATTTTTGTACAAGTTTCTTGCCCTTCACTGCCAAACTAAGGAAATCTCTTAAATCTAGTGTTTTCTGAGCATGATAGATTACACAGCTACCTTTCTCATTTCCGAGTCCTGATGGCATCTGTTAGCGTTCTGAATTGCAATTTATATGTCCAGAGTTCACACGCTTGCTTCTTAGACAAATGTGGATTTTCAATTTAGAAATTGAGATTTTCTCAGTTGTGAGGATGTTGCAACCTTTCTTATTATACTTGAACGCTTAGACGTGCCGGTCTCTTCTAGTTTCCGAATACATGAAGGTCATGGCAGTGGGAATGCAAAGGAGATGGGAAAGAACGCATGCATGTAATTTGTGAGTTGCATTTTAGATTTTTAAAAGTTTTTAGTTTCTACGCTCATTTAACAATTTATAATTCCATGTGTTTATTACACAACCAATTTCATTTTTTTTAACCCTAGAATTCAGTATCCCCCCCCCACTTAAAATTCATTGTACGACTACAGATTTCGGGAGCGTATTTTTGCCGTATGTGAAAGACAGGTTTGCAAACGGATGATTTCAGCGTATGCATAATCCAGTTGTGCTAAGAATAAAGAATGCCGCCGTTACACAAATGTGATATAAGCATCATGTCTTTTTATATGCTCATAAATGAATAGATTATCCATTTGGATGGTTTGTCCTTGCTGTCAAGGGCTGATGAAAGTTCCTCTTCAGTTCATTTGTATAAGCAGGACTCATAATCTATTAGTCTGTTATTTATCACGTGACATGAAATGACGACAATGCCAAACTTTAGCACACCACTCAAATACTTTATAAAAGTAACAATGAAGGTTTGACTTGAATGGTACCTTGCCCACAGCTTTGAATTATGAATCGAGGTCTATTATCGGCGGTTAATAGGCATAAAACTGAAAGTCAAAAATTACAATAGAACGTCTTTGCAAACCAAGAATCAATGGTTATTTGGAATAAAGAATTCATTTAGCGTTAACTTTAAAATAAGCAGTCGTTTTAGGGTATAGTCATAGCGGATATCTGTTGCTTAGCCAAGTTTATGATGTCACGTTTCTCTTGTGAAATCATTTCCTTATATTGAAACTCTGCCTGGCCCCTTTAACCTTCCTGTTTATATCGAGTCATTATTATATCCTGTTTCGTTATGCGCGCTCTCTCTCTCCATTTTTCTCTCGTGTGAATTACGGATGTGCGGTCTCCTACCTCCAACCCCCACATCCCTGTGACTAATGAGGTTTGTTTTCCCTTTGGTAAAATGCGTAGTTCACTGTATTCAGTCATGTCATTGTTTAATAAAAATCCCAGGTGGCTAGATTTTTTTAGATTACCTCAACAACTGAAGTATGGCGTATGTTCACACTGCGCAGACGGCATAAATATGCCGCACCAGTGATGAAATACATGAATAATTGTCATAGTAACCTTGCGTAAATTATGGTTGTCCATTTACAAATTTGGTAATATTTGCCAGATGTTCTTGTCGGAGTTTGTAGACTTCTGCGGACTGAAGTACGCAGTAGGCCATGTTGACAAAAGGCTAAGGTCGTCATCTTTGACAGCCGCTTTTTCATGTTAACCGATATTATAAGAATAATGATGAACGCGTTAATGGACAACGCATCTAACACCACTTTCCTAGAAAATTAGGATTTATATCCCACCAAATCGTGTCGCTACAGATGCTAAAGGTTTTTTTGGTTTTTTTTTTACCAGATATCAAAGCATGAAACTGTCGCGAACCTCACAGATGAGAGCGACAACAAAGCTTGAGGTGAAAATGGAGGAAAGTCAAACGCGATCAACGTTTCCTTTTAAACTTTTACACTTTTTTTCTTTTTTTTATTTCTGGGGCTGCAGAAATTTAACTGTAAATACATTTTGGTAGACTAGGAAAATTAAAACATTCTTCCGATTTTGTTCGGTAGTTTAATACGTTTCCGGGACAAACAGAATGAAATTTATAACAGTATGACAATTTAGAATGGTGGTAATTTCGAAAATAATAAAACACTTGTCACCGTTATCCGTCGCCTCCCTTATTTGAAACAAAGCGAAATAGGATTATCTAGGTTTCGACAGATTTTCTAATAGCAATTTTAATCCAAGTTTCATAACGCTAACACATTCACGTTGTCAAAAATGACAGTCAAATGTTAATAATATAATCTCTGCACTTTTAATTCCAGACCAGCAGACTCCCATACACTACTTCACCAAAACTTATAATAACAAGGAACTACTATCGGAACAAAAGAATTACAAATGGTTGGGAAAACTGTTTAGGGTAGTTTTTTTTTTTTTAAAGGAATGTCATTATGCTCTTAATCTAGGTTCCAAACATTCACTATTTCTCGTGTAATATTGAGAGAGACTTGTAGTTAACAAGAACTAAACAAAAGGGAATCCTATTAACTTCAGGAAATCATATTCACATAAATTATCAATATTTTCTTTCCTAAGGTTCATTATAGGTTATATCTTAGAATCTGTTCCCTTAAAATAGATAATTATTTCTCAAAGATTATGTCTACTTGCCCATTAGAGGCATCCTACTAAAAAAAGACAAAAACACTTAGGGAAATGGGAAGGCTTTTCATGGTATGCTCACCTAAATATCTACAGACACCACTTTTCTACAAACATTTGTAATACACCCGCACTGCACAGACAAGCAGTTTGTTTCTTCTGAGCAGCATTGATGATCCAGTACATCATCCTGAAACAAAAGAAAAATTAATTTGCTGCTCTGATACAGGATTTCGGTTTAAAATGTTAAAAAATACTAGAGTTCTATTTTCATTAAACAGAAATATGACAAATTATGACATTTATTATCCAATTAACAAAACTAAGTTTACCGACTATTAAAGGTTAACAATTCAGAGAATTAGCTCAAAAATAACTCCTTTGGTAAAATAATTATATTTGTATTTTACTGCAGTCGTATTGGCATAAATTTGAACCTTATAATTCTTTTTAATGAGTTCACCAAGGTTGAAATCTGACCAGAAACAAAAACATTTGTTGGAGAAGCTGCCCACAAACACCAAGTACCTGAAAGCCCCTTCCTTCCTTCCTCAGCCATTAACCTGACTAATAAACGTTGAACCTACCAAAACTTCAACAGTTACAAAATCTACATTAGCATCTGTAACTCGATTGGTGCTAACCAACTTAAACTATTGCATTAAATTAAAAAAACACCAGTACTGCATAGCCTCAAACACTACACATACAATGAGATACTATAAAGTTTGTACCCAAACTATTAACCCATTGCCTCTAAGTTTCCTATAATTTCAGGATTTGCTGTAAAAATAAAACCTATTTAATGAAGTAATCAGTTTTAACTATCTTCAAATTATTTAGCCTAGGAAGATTAAAAAATATTTGACTATCTTCAAACTAACTGATATTGAAGGCTTATTCAGGTCCACCACCATTTCCATAGTGCTCGCAGCAGGACCACCATTATAAAATTTTGTTTATTCATCAGATGTATTTGATCACATTGCAAATTCCACACTTATGTTTGATTTTCCATATCATTAAACACTGACACCTTCACTGGTTGGATCATCCATCCTTAGATTAAAATCAATGCAGATAAAAACACTAGCAGGAGACATTTTATCAGTCCAGTCAAGCAGTCGACCAAACTCAACCTTCCCTCGGGAAGTGAAGGAAGCTATTCGCAGGCGGGATCATATCAGCAATATTGGCAGTTTCATGTCTTTCAGCCATGTCTCACCAATGGCAAAAAGGGCCATAAAATTTTCAGTTAGCAAGTCTCCAATCTGAAGTGTGATTTCCTACAGATTGGATATTCACTCTCATTTTAATTTTCTATAAGCAATCATTGCCATGATCTGTATAATCAGCAATCCTTTCCATTACATAATGTAAGTTTTTGCATTCATTTGAGTTCAGTATATGACCATCTGTTTGATATTTGCGACCATGACAATTTATACAGTTCATTTCAATAGCAACAGAAATATTCTTTTTGCTTCCTTCACCAAGATACACACATTCTTTGCGATACGCTAATCACCGCATACACATCTAAACCATTCTCCTTCATTATCATCCTTATTGCAAGAATGACACGTCACCGCCGCAGTGATTTTAGTACCTATAGTGACTGGGTTAACCGCATTAACGGGGGTAGGGCAGAGTAAAAAAAAATTAAACGTCAATTCTCAGTTTCAAATTGAGTAAAGCGAAAACACGCCCGATCTGCACGTACGCTCTTCATCCTGAAAAAAGATGTTAAAAGTTCACGACTGCTACAAATCTGAAAATAAGATATTTAAATTCATGACTCATAAATCTGAAAAGAAGAAATCTAAATTCAGACACCTGAACCGATAATAGATTGAAATTCGTGCAGCTTAGATTTTGTAACAATTTTTTTTGAATACAAAATTTCATGAGCCGAGACTTGAACCTGTGGTGTTATGGTCACTAGTTAGCCACAGATCATACATGATGATCCATGTTGCCACTGTCTCACCGCGTTGAGGCCATGACCGTCGAGACAGTAGGGGACGTCAATGCCAAGGAAGGATTGGCCTGTCAAGCCTCCCCTCCCCCAGTACTGTCACGGAACCCTAAACCGTGAGGCAAGCCCCAAACTAGTAAGGGCGAACCCTTCCTAGAAAGGGACTCCCGGAATCAACATTGATATGGGTTTCCACACCATAAAAATGCCAACCCCAGGTTTCTTTACTTGAAAGTAAAAGGGGTTCAAAAGTAGGAAGTAAAGTAAGAGGCGACTTATGCTCGTAGAGCCTGTTCCATTGTTAGTAAGTTTGATTTGGTTCAAGTCTTCAGCTATAAGTGGCAGCTAGCCAAAAGTAGTATCTGAAAACCCCTTCCTTCCTCACCCATTAACTTACAAATATAATTTTACACTAAAATTTCAACCATTACAAAATCTACATGTGCATCTATAAATTTAAGACATGTGGAACTGTGGAGAGTGAATCCAGATATAAGATATTTAAATGGAACAATGACTTAATCTGAAAATATATAAATATGAAAAAATTCTATATCGAAGAACTCATCGAAGAACTCATCGAAGAACTCATCGAAGAACAATCGAAGAACTTTAAGTCATATTTGCACTTTCTTCACCACACTGCTTAGTGCTGCAATATTGCCTCAATTCACGAGCACTGCTTAGTGCTGTTCTGTTGTAGTCACTTCCAGCACAAATAGCACTACCTCACTCACTTCACCAGCACTGCTTTGCACTGTTGCACTCACTTCATCAGCACTGCTTAACTATTGACAAAATAATATATGTACACTTAACTAAGAAAAAAATATATGTACAGAAACATTTCACCTATGTCTACCATAAACACATCGACTAAAATTATTTCAATTCAATAATTTCCTATAAAAAAACTTGCCAAAATAATATTTTTGACTATCTGAAAACTATTTAGCAACAAATGATTAAACAGACTATCTGCAAGCTATTTAGTATTGGAAAAGGGAAGGTTTGTAATGGCAAGAGAAAGTCGTAAAAGAAAATGACTTAACTGCTGAAGGTCAAGTTAAAGAAACGAGATCGAAGTCAGATGAAAGATAAAAGGAAACTCATAAAAAACCATGAAGCGAAATAGTCAATAAGCAAAGAAGGAAAGAAAGAATGAATCAACGACAGGAAGAACGGTATTATCCGATTATTATTTTTCTCTCTCTATTTTCCATGAGAATTTTGCACTTCAGCTCTGAATTCAGATTTTATTGTATCTCGTTCTTCCTGTGATACAATGGCATGAAAACCCAAATTCATTCAAACCCCACAAAACTTTTTGAAAAAAAAGCATCAATTATTGTATATTTGTCTCTGGGAAAATCATGGGGTTACTAAAAAGTCAGCCGGAAAAAATGCACGGAAAAAAGTAGGAAATGACGAAAAGTTTTTAATAAACAAATAATGTACTTTCACATTTTCTGGTCGGATAAGCCACCAGTGTTTCTATTTTGTTTTGATAAAAATAACGGGGTAAAAATGAACAACCAGCATTTTATTTCACGAGACAGTTGGGAATGAATAATCCATTCTTCACAAAATATAGAATGAAATAAAGAATATAGAAATAACTGAAGAGTCAAAATAATTATACGAGAAATGGCTGATGATTTGGAGATTTCAAGAAAAGAAAAGTTTATCAGAAAAAGACACGAACTTTAATCCATATTTTTGGGACAAAATGTTATTGCTCCTTATCTCTTGCTGAGAGAGAGAGAGAGAGAGAGAGAGAGAGAGAGAGAGAGAGAGAGAGAGAGAGAGAGAGAGAGAGAGAGAGAGAGAGAGAGAGAGAGAGAGAGAGAGATGGTGTAAGGAGAGGACAAAGGCTGGGTGGCATGACACAACTTGTTTAATCAGTGATTGTAATAAAGGGGAGTATCTTTAATGACTCATAGTGTCGGGGGGCGGGGAAGCTCGATTGCGGGATTCGGTGGCTCATTAACTCTTGAACCATTGGAATTTTAGGGCGCACACTCTCGCCATGGCTTCGTCAACCTCCTTGTGCAAGTTAGTTTTCGGGAACTTGTCCGAAAATAGGTTCAAGAGGAGGAATTTAGTAGTGGCCACTAATTGTGTTACATGCTGGAATTACGTTGTGGTTGAAAAAGTCGTTCTTAGTTATCCATACGCCGAGATTGCAGGCTTTCGATATTCTCGAGCTGGTGCAACATACGCCTGTCTTCGTGATCGTGGTGTTGAAGGGTCTCCCATTGTGAAAAGGACTGAAAATATTACCTCTTGGGAATGTGACGGTGAAGGAGATCTCCTACCGTAGCTACTTTATTAACCCAATATGGTATTGGTGCCCCTGCTGAAGATAATGAATACGCCCAAAAGAGTGTAGCATATTCCAAAGATGAGGTCAATGCTGACCGTTTGAGCAGGGATATCAAGCAGATGAGGTTCAACCACTTTTTTTTCTTTGGTGAAGAAATTAAAGGAAGAATTATTGAAATCATCGTATGACTATGTCAAATATGTTATCTTCCCCGCCGGTATCGGACAAAGTGGACAAGTTAACATGACATGGTTGAATCAGTATTTACCTGTGTTATCTGCATTCAGTGATGAAATGAAGAAAATTTGGTAAAATCACTTGCGTGGTCATCATGAAAAAGAATTTATCCCTGCTATAGGAAAGATGTGTGGAAGATTTATATATGAAGAACTTGTTATCAAGTTTTGAAAGCTTAGTTGTATTAAATGAATTATCGTTCACACAAGATCGGGAAACTGGGGAAGGTGTGTGGGGTATATACTAGTGTTACAACCTCCCAGGTTGCAATACAGGTTCTATTAGGTCTTTATATTCACTAGGATTGCAGTCAGTAAATGAACCTCAGTATTAAGGAAAACAGAAACAGAAATTCAAGAAAACTTAACAATATTTATTACAAACTAGGAAATTATTTAAATCAACCTTGTGAGGTTAAATACACTTAAATGCTCAGATAAATAATCAAGAGAACAAATACCTGGTTCTCGGGAACTAACAAGATACCCTAAAGCTAATACACAAAACCCTAATCAAGAGAAAATTCCAAGAGAGAAAACACACTTAATATATAACAAGTTGGATCCAAATAAGGCTAGCCAAAATATTAATATCCTAATAATAATAAGGTAGAAAGTAGTAGGAGATGAAAACAAGGAAACCCTTAATATTCCTACCTATCACACAAGCTAAGCAATGTGCAACTCAGTCCACTAAATATCGACACAGAATCAAACGTGACAACATATACATGTAAACATATACATATATATCTATCTATAAATAATCAAAATTGACAAAAGTTCACAATTTCACCTTAAGTGAAGTACCAGAAGAGGAGTTGAATACTGGGCCGTGATCAGTCCAAACTGCTACCAAAAGGGCCAGAACTGTACGCCAAGTACTAAAGGGCAACACCTTGTCCCGAAGGATACGGAACGATAATTCGTCTTACCTAGCGGTAGCCTCCCTACTTGTCACCTAACGAGCCAAGTTGCTCTCACTCCCGTATACAGCAGCTGGACGAGGATGACACGGCAAGTATATCCAAAATCCAGTGCCAGGATACAGCGACGTCACTGGTTTTCCCGTCAAAATCCTCCTATGGGAAAAAAGGGTCAGAATCAGCGGTCACAGATGACAGCCTCTGCGAAACTCCCTACAGCAGCGTGAAGGTCGCAGGTGACAACAACACCTGCATACAATAGCCGTGATCCAAGGACACATACACAACAGACGTATATTTGCGTCTTTCAGAATCCGTTAGGGAAATATCCAAGTGCGTGGTCCGAAAGGTAAGTATCCAAAGTC
>NC_087202.1:143554944-143559944 GCF_015104395.2 Macrobrachium nipponense | reverse complement strand
AATTACAATCAAGTATAAACTAACCTAAGACAATGGAAACCGCTGCTTCTTCAACTTGTTGAAAAGATCTCGAATACAAAAATATCTGCAGAAAGAACATAGCGATGCCATTGAGATCAATAAACCGCTGTTTTACCCTAAACGTCATCGGCTAGTGAAGTCTACAGCATCAATTACAATTAGAGAGAGGAGGATCTAACGTGGAATTTAATGTATGTGGCCGCTGTATAGTTACATAGCTGAGCTGGTCTGTAGTTCTGGCATCTCTCTCTCTTTCTGCCGATCTATCTCCCTACCTATCCTTCAACTGCCTGATCCTCTCGCCTACCGAGAACATAGCGCGGTGCTCGGTCACTCAGTATAGCGCCAACTGCCGGCCAAGGAAGAAGGTTCCCTCCGCTGGCTCGTTCCAGTGCCAGGCTGTATGGAACTTTAGCTGCCTGGAAGTTTTCCTGTGCGACATTTAAGGAAACGCCATATACAGTTATTTGGATCAAGCGGATATGTCTTCGTCCTTTTAAGGAAACCCACAGGATGTGATTAAATTCTCGCACATGCGGAGAGCGCGAAAGTATCTTGTGTTTCAGAATGAAGTCGTCCGAACTGACTCGTCTTGTCATGGAAGTCCGCAACAGACAGAGAGATTCCGATTAATATGCAAATCAATAAATACCTTACGATCGCGATTCTCTTTGGAATCGGTGAGTACACATTACGCATAAGGATTCAGAAACATAACTTTATATGTGACAGGAGGAACTGCTCATTATTGGCATTATTACCCTTATTCTACGTATATACCCACATATATATATATTATATATATATATATATCTATATATATATATATATATATATATATATATAGATATATATATATATATATATTATATGGTATATATAGATGTATATTCATATAGTTCCGATTTTAGATGACGTTGACGAATTACAAGTTTAATTAACTGCCACCAAATACCAAATCTAAATCAGGAAAATATAGAGCAACATCAAGTGTTGGATGAATTGAATAGTCTTGATTGTGAAAGCGACAGTTTCCTTTAACATGAAAAACTTCATCCATCCATTTTAATTCTCACTTCATAGGAATTTATTAACATCCCACAATTCGTAATCGTGTCTCTGTATTTATTCTGTATCTGTAAATATATAGTTTTTTTTTTATTTTATTTGTGTAACGTTTTATTTATCTTTTTTTTTGTGGTTGGTGGACTATGGTGGTTCCAAAAGATTTGGAATTATTAATTAATTTTCACTTAGAATTTCTTCTTCTTTAAATGCGATTCTCTTAAATATTATTCTCATTTTAATTCATTTTATGTATATAGATATTTCTAAAAACATTTACTTAATTATTTTTTCATTGCTGCATACACCTTGCTAGCACATAGATTTTCCCTGTCTATGTACATCATTATTTTATGGTGAAAGTCGTTGGAATGAGAGAACATTACGAGATATTATTACTGGGGTGGAAAATTATATATGCAGTATATAAAACAATTAGTAATTTGTCATCATTAAAACTAGTTTACATAAAGATATCGATATTCATACTTCAATTTAGTACACAACTACTGTTTTTTCTAATAACTAATCTCCCCTGTCTGTGCTTCCCATTGCTTTCTGTTACTTCGTTCGGGTGAACACCATATTTTTTTTAAGCTTAAATGTCAAGTCAATGTGCCCTGAGGGCTTGTTCCATATGAATAGGGTTCATCTTCTGAATAATAATAATAATAATAATAATAATAATAATAATAATAATAATAATAATAATAATAATAATAATAATAATAATAATAATAATAACTGCAGAAAAAATTCATGAACTTAAACATAAATTAATTTACTAGAAAACGCTTTTAATCACTCGATAAAAACAAGATTAAGTAGAACTTTCGAAGAATAATTTTCACGGTCTGCTAAAACGATAAAAGTTGATGCCATCTCATTTAGAAAAGTAAACATCTGTCATCCTGAAACCGAAGAACATGACTTATTTTGACTCGCAAATTTCTACAAACGCCTTCCTTTCGATGGTTTAGGAGGAGGCAAAGGAGTTGTTTATTCAGGATAATTATCCAATCATTACATTTTTATATTTATCGTTATGCAACAGTCTCTCATGAGAACATTATCTTGAATGAGGACTAAGTGGAACAGTCACGTCCCTAAAGAAGGAGACAAAATAAGACCTTTTTGCTCCTGTGTGAATCTTGATGCGTTATTGAAGAGACGCTGGAAATCCTTAAGCTTTTCAAGGAGGTGCTGTCCTCGGCTTCAGAGGAAATATAAATGAATGTAAACTGATATTCTCTCTGACGGGATGAGGACAGTAAGATTTTGAGTGTGTCTGTAGCAATACATCAAGATTTGCGCTAAAACGAAAAAGTTGTATCTTCTCTCTGGGATTGACTTATATAATTATTACTATACTGCTGCGAGAAATAAAGGAAACCTGCAGGCGTGAGTACATTTAAGTTCATTTTGCTGCATGGTATTCATTCATACAGAACTCTCTCTCTCTCTCTCTCTTCTCCCCCTCTCTCTCTCTTCTCTCTCTTCTCTCTCTCGCTCTCTCTCTCTCTCTTCTCTCCTCTCTTCTTCTTCCATCTCTCTCTCTCTCTCTCTCTCTCTCTCTCTCTCCTATCGTAGCATGCACATCTATAATGAACTTTTTTATTTTTAGTTGTGCGAACTATACTTTCATCATTATACGCATATTTATCTATATATACATATGTATAAGTATAGTATATATGTATATTATGCACATATACACATACCCACACATTATATAATATATATATATATATATATATATATATATGTATATATATATATATATATATATATATATATATATATATATATATATATATATGCACGAACTCACTGTCAACAAAGATAAGATCCTATAATATGTATACCGATAATCCACAACGAACATTACATAATCATGTCAATAATAAAAATATAATTTAATGACAAATTCTCATTAAAGTGAGAAAAAAATTCCCCGACAGCAATTAAAACCAAAACCTCACAAACCCACCATCCTTAGTCGGAGGTTCGAACATTCATTCTTTGGCAAGTGATAATGAGTTGCTTTTTTCCCCCGTGTAGAGAGCGGAGTAGATTCATTCATTCTTTCATTTATTCTTTTGCTATCAACCATTGCCGGCGCGAGAGGGGACTGTAAGGGAGCGGAGTGGACGAGAAATTGGATATTGTTCATCGAGAGAAGAGAGAGAGACGAGAGGAGAAGCAGAGAGAAAGCGAATTTGATTATTAGAATTTTGACACTGAAAGTGATTGAAATAACAATGATGATTTCTAATCAGTTTATAGAAGTCTAACCTTTTCTTCCATCTTTTATACATTCAAAAGCACACACATATAAGGATAAACTGAGTATACAAACACACATACACATATATGTATATATATATATATATATATATATATATATATATATATATATATATATATATATATATATATAGTATATATATATATATATATATATATATATATATATATATATATATATATATATATGTATATATATATATATATATATATATATATATATATATATATATATATATATATATATATATATATATATATATATATATATATATATATATATATATATATATATATATATATATATATATATATATAGATATATATATATATATATATATATATATATATATATATATATATATATATATATATATATATATATATATATATATATATATATATATATATATATATATATATATATATGTATATATATATATATATATGTATATATATATAGTATATATATATATATATATATATATATATATATATATATATATATATATATATATATATATTATGTATATATATATATATATATATATATATATATATATATATATATATATATATATATATATATATATATATATATATATATATGCGTGTGTGTGTGTCACTTATTCATATGTGCCTTTTTTTTAATGTTAGCAAACGCTGTTGAACCACAAATCTAGTCCAATATCCAATCCACCGTACCTCGAGAATAACTTACACCCAAGAGAAATTACAATTGAATACCACTTCGTCTCAGGGTTAAACCTAGGAATTTTTTTAGTGGGTATGCATTGAACTTAATAAAATAGCATACGTGTATATGTACTGTACGAAATATGCATGTATGTGTATATATATATATGTATGTATGTATGTAGGTATGTATGTATTATAGATGTTTGTGTGGGTAGTACAAAGGTTTACAGTACATTTTCAGCGAAATAATTTAGTGGCTGGGCAATTATTTTGTAGGTGGGTATTCGCCCACCCAGTTAACATATTACGTTTAGCTTCGTCCCCCACAGGATTCGAACCGTTGTATGGATTAGATACAACGACAAACAGTGACTTTGACCACCCGGCTATGAAGGGAGAGATAATTTGAAATCAACTCTGCTGTCGAATTCCTGTACTGTGCTTAGAATCGACTGTGGCTTGGTCATGTCATGCGGACAGACGAAGATCATCACGTGCAAGGGTTATTTATCAAGCGCATGGAGGCGGAGGGTGGGAGAAGCAGAGGAAGGCCAAAGTTTAGACGGAAGGATAAAATAGCAAATGACGTCGTCCGGGAGAAAGGTTTAAGAAGTCGGGATGCTCTGGACAGAGGAAGGTGGCGGAGGCTGATAGGAAACAGCGACCACAAGTAGCAATGGGCAAAGCTGAAGACAAAGGAGGAGGAGACTTAGTCGACAGCAACCCAGATATCTCCACCTTGATGGGTGATTGGTCTCTGTGCAACAGCGTATATCTCCATCCCTTGATATGCTGGCGGTTTAAGTCACTTCTAACGTCGTGTCCAAATCGGGAATCAGTTCGGATCCTGTCGAGAACGAGGCACTTGTCTATTCCAGTTCCCCTTGGGCTTAAGTTGTGTGTGTGTG
>NC_087202.1:143539944-143549944 GCF_015104395.2 Macrobrachium nipponense | reverse complement strand
CATCCTCGGGCGACAGAGGTGATGTTGAAGAAGACTCATGGACGTGGGATTGGCCATGGGCTGCGGTAAGCTCCATGCCTGTTGGAGGATCTCCTGTAGGAGTATCCATGATAAGGTTAGGCGCCGGCGCTAGCTCGGGGCCAGGCGCAGAGGTCAAGGTTTGTGGTGGCTCTACGTCCAGGCTGGACGGAGCTTGGCACTGCCCAGTGCTGCCAAATGGCACTGGCAGAGAGTTGAGGTCGCCTGGACCTGTGACGGGTACCGGAGGTGCAATACCTCTCAGCGGGCCCTTGGTAATGGGAGACAGAGGCTCCTGTCTCTCGTGGAAGGCTAAGCCTCGTGGAACATGGACAGTGTCCACTGCTGGTAGTCTGCTAGGGCACCTAGGCCAATTAGTGGAGTGCTCTAGTACGTTGCAGGTTTTGCAACAGAACTGTGAATGATCAATCTCCCTCCTTGGTAGAGGGGAAGACTGTTGGTGGCCGTACTTCTGGGAGGAAGTAGGTCTTGGATGGCTCCTTGCTTTGGAGTGAGTTGTCGTGGGGTTAGGACCCCTAGGCTTTTTGAACTGTGAGGGAGACTTCATGTATTGCCCTAGGAGGAGGTCGTAACCTCCTGGAATGCAGCTTGCAACTGCAAGGGTACAAACTTTGGAGAAGTGAGGTCTGGTGACTCTCAATTGTATGGTCGGAAGGATCAGTTTAATATGATTGATGCCTTCAATCGTGATTAGTTGCCGTCTATCGATGGTAGCCCCTCGGAGGATTTGATCTTCCCGTATCAGGGAGATTTGAGCGCCCGAGTCATCGTAGGCTCTGACGTGGCTTGGCGGATAATGACTTTGGAGGGGTGCGACGGTTAAAGGGCCCTTAGCTGGGGGTCCTAGTAAAGAAGAATTTGTAACTGCCATTGCTATGGCAGGAATATTGTAATTCGCGCACCCTCTGTAATTTGCAGACATGTGACCCTTGCGGCCACAGTCTCGGCAGAACTTATTGCAGAACTTTTTCCGTGGCACTGGATGATAAGGCTGAGATGGCACCACAGGTTGCTAATCTGTGGAGTCACCAAGGCTTGCAGAGTGCTCTGGCACAGGTGAAGAGTCCTCTCTGCCAGTGATTAGATGTGGGGAGGTTAAAGAATCCTCCGTTGAATTTCCCTCCGGAGGTAGGCGGTGAAATGGTAAGAGGCTAAGATGAGACGGCGGGACTGTGAGACACAGTAGAATGGCTTGAGCTAAGATACTCTCCTTACGGGCCTTCCCCTGCTTGATTTCGAGTTCCTTCTCCTTGAGAGCTAGCTCATGCTTTCTCTCTTCTTCACTTGCCTTCATTTCTGCTTCTCTTTCCTTCCTTCCTCTTCTTCTTCTCGGGCGGCTTTCTCTTGCAGGAGCAGATCGTCCATCCGCCCCTTCACCCACTGGGTGAGTTCCTGCCCGGTGTAATCGGCATTGTGTCCAGAGCCATGAGTGTCTGGAGCCTCTCCAACTCCATGGATATATGTGGTTGGGCAGCAGGAGAAGACATTTCTCTGGGCTGCAGTAGAGGCTCGGACATGGTTAGAAATAATGGTGGCCAGGAATAGTACTAAATGGAATGGGAGTGCCTACTTGGTGATGTGGCACTCACCTGGAAATGGATTCTGCGACGTAAGTTGGTGGCACTTCTGGAATGGCACCTTCTAATGAGGTGAGAAAATCAAATGGAGTGTGCTGTGGGAGTCACACTTAAGGGCGTTCCTAACTTGAGAGACGCTGGAATGGGCAACCTGTAGGTCCAATACAGGTGCATGGCACTTATGGAGGCGTTCCTTGGTTGAGTGATCCGAAATGGTGGATACTCTAATAAATGGGCATTCCGTAAGACGGACACGCAGGTAAAATGGCTACCTCTATGTCTGTACAGGTGCACAGGCGTTCCTTTTTGACAGCACTTAGGGCTGATATTGCGGCACTTCGGGAGGCGCTCCCTTGTTGAGTGTTCCAAAGGATCACTGATCCTTGTACACGGACACACTAATGAATTGGGCATTCCGTAAGGATGGACACAGGTAAAATGGCTACCTGTATGTCTGTACAGGTGCACGGCACTTATGAGGAGGCGTTCCTTGATTGCACTGGCAGTGTGCTGAATAATAGGCTCTCTCTCTCTCTCTCTATCTCTCTCTCTCTCTCTCTCTCTCTCTCTCTCTCTGGGAGGTTGAAAATGATATATGACGAACTCCCTTGTATTTAATTGAACTAATATTTTAGTTTTAATATGACGCAACTTGCGTTAAATGATTCCCTTACGTTAAGTTTAATGGAAGAATTGCTTTCGAATAAGTTTTATGTAAACGATAAAGCACTAGCGATGAACGATGTTTTCGTTACTTTGAAATGATTTGCGGTTTAATATGAAATTTACAATGACGTGTTTTACGTGAACAATTCTTGTGATCTACTCTACTTTGAAGATTTACGTTAACTTTACATAAGGATACTAGGTCTTTGTGACAAGTGAAATGACGGTAAGGATTTTAAGATGAAATGTTAGCAAACATTTGTAAATGAGGTTATGTTAAGTACTCTCAGCGATCGAGTGAGCGATACGAGATGAAACGTGTGGTGAGCGCTACATGCGGCGACGAGACACCTGATTTTCTGTAAACGAGGAGGTGATTTACAACACGAAATTCTAGTTTCTTATTCAAGATGAATTACGTTAACTTCTCTGGCAGAATGATCGATGCTAGTATGGTGATTGATAACATTTACGTTAAAACTTAAAGACTTGCATTACTTTGCTTAAATCGTTGGGATAATCTTAAAGGGATAAAAATATGGCTGCGCGTTGTGCGAAACAAAGGTTGGCTGGCAGGCCTGAGAGAGTGCATGCGCTCAGCTGACGAGAGCTGGCTCGCAGGCTAAGCGATTACCAACACTTGGAATGAAAACTAAGTTCAAACGAATTCCCCTAATATATCACAGACAAAAGAATTGTACACTTCTTTTGCTGTAACTATTAGTAAAACACTCCTAACTAGCTAGGCTTGCTGACACATGCAATAAACCCTGGCAAAGCACTTCCTAGTTTGAACAAGTACTTTCTGGCATCTATCTCACACACGTGCTCGTGTCTCGTCAGGCGAGAACAATACAGAATAAATCAGAGGATTTCGCGTGGCAAATTATTTGCTTGCCGGTAAAATAAGCTCTGGCGCTTTCGCCATTACAATAATAATATTCCTGACATTAACACTTTTAAACCACTTCTAAAATAATTCCTTAATGTACCTTAAGCTAACATTGTTTATAAAATAAATCATATATGAATTATATACCTTACCGCGAGTCAGTGTGTGTCTTCCGCTGCAAGTGTGCTTTGATTTGAGCTTTGTAAAATCATTTACAGTTTTACATTTTACAAGGGAGAACGCAATTTACAAGCTTTTTAAGCAAGCCCGGATTCGATGCTGGCAAGCTTCGCCATTGTTACGTTTTAAGCCCTGGCCTGAAGGGGCCAAATACGTAAAGGAAAATAGTTGAGGGAAAATGCAGAATAAATTACTTGAACTTACCTTAAAAGGATTTATAGTGTTAGTTTACTCTAGAGGATGTTGCCAGAAAACTCAGCTAATTACTTTACATACATTTATTTACAGGAGGCTGCTTAATAGCCTGGGAAAGTAAATGCAACTTGTCCACACGTGGGACCAATATTATCTCTCACAAGGGGATAGTTGGCTAAAAATGCGGCTCACATAAAAGCTGGCTTTCAAAATTGTTCATGTGCCTTGTGGTAAAGCATCACTTGCAGGCGCGAAGACTAGGACACATGACTCAGGAAATCTGGAAAGAAATCCCAGATTAGACACAAAATAATCAGAGTTCTTGCACAAGTTACAGTTACTCACTTTGTCTAACACACTGGGGAGGAACTCTTAGCGTTAAATGAAATATTCAATGACTTCATTTGTCTGGGACGATCACACAAGGGAGGCATGCGGCCACAAGGCAGTGAGAGGAAGAAAGGAATGTTCATTTGAAAATTAGGAGTTTGAATTTTGAAAATGGGGAGTAATTGTGACACTAGGAGGGAAAGTACAGGCAATATGACTGATTCACAAGATGTACCTGGATGCCATAATAAGTGGACCTTCGTGGAAATGCGGCGTCGGCTTTGTCTCAGGTCTGGGCGCTCCAGTAACGCCTTGATAGGCCTAAATGGAAGGGTAGGCTGGCTTGGGACATCCGTCGAGGTCACGATGAAGCGACTGAGGTCGAAGGCAGATGTGTTTCATGGGGATGGGTTCAGCTTAACCCCCCAAGAGCAAACGGAATCCTGGAAACAGAACATACGGCCAGCAAAGGGTTCACAGGAAAAAGGAGCTTAAGACGTAGGCCTAATAAGTACCTGGCTACCTACACCCTTCCCTTTGGGATATGTCCCTAAAGCTGACAAGAGTCTATTTTCCCCCTCCCCCTCTCTACAGGAAATTCCTATCTCTTGCTGCGCGTGCTTTGGGTTCCCGCCTAAAATCAGCTGATATTAGTAAAAAAAAAAAAAAAAAAAAAAGTAAAATGGCTGCTTTCTAGCAATCAAGATATTTAACTAAATGCTGGGTAGACGAGAAGATCAATTAAATGTAACAATATATATATATATGATATATATAATATATATATATATATATATATATGTAATATATACGAATAAATACATTTATATTTATATAGATAATAATTACTATATATCTTATAAATTTTCTTGTGCCCCAATCACAGTAAATCACATAATCTCTCTTCAGTCGAGAAATCCGAGGCTTAACCTTACTGACAAAAGCAAGTCTTCGTCTTTGGTCAAGGTTTCTGTAATTACGAAGATTAATGATTGATATTACGTGTTACCCTTTGGAAACATCGGCTACCCTGCAAGGGAGGAATGTCTCTTTAGAAACAAAGTCTGGAAGCCAAGAGCTAATCTTAGCATTTCACCCAAACTTTGGCAGGGGAATGTTTGACTCCTGTGAATGCTCCGTTAACTTCGACACTTTGGAAGGATTAAGACGCTGGTAGAAGGGTAAACTAATAAAGATCGAAAAAAAGTTTAAGAATGCCCATGTAAAATGATACCATTAAAATATATAATGGCTTCAAATTTTATTTCCACTTTTTTGTAATTTGACTTGTACTAAGTACTGTGTCTTGCCTACTTTCGCGAAATAAAACGTCTAAAATTAAGGAAACATTTAAACAATTTCATTAACTCTGAGATTTGACATCATTATGGCAGTTTGAAAAGGTCGAAACGCTTCAACAAACACTGAGAAAGAGATTGATTCATGATCAATAAAACTGATATTATCATTTTCTTCTCGGAAACTTTACCTTATCTTTCTTATTATTGTTCCCATCCTAACGTGACTATTACTGTTTTGTTACCAGGGGCCAGAGTCAAGGCGAGAAATGCAAGTCAAAAAAAGAGACCTGGATGTGTGTCGGCCCAAGTGGCTCCCCTCATGCCCAAGAGTGGTCTACCCATACCCGACTTGATCTTAACAATATGTGCAAGTGAGAATCATTCATATTCCTTTATTGGTCTCAATACACAGACACACAGACACAGACACAGACACAGACACACACACACATACACACACACACACACACACACACATATATATATATTATATATATATATATATATATATATATATGATATATATATGTATATGTGTGTGTGTGTGTGTGTGTGTGTGTGTGTGTGTATCCACTCCATATTCTATACTTCATTATTTGGGACATTTCCTGGATATTGAATCAAAATGAGATGATCTGCTCAAAGTCAGCCTTTTATCTCTTTCTTTCAGGACTTTAGAATTGTAGCAACCTTTTACATCCACTGCCGTTCCGCTTTATTTCAAGATATCAACAAATCAACGGGCTGATTTATTAATATCTTAACGGAGGGAGAGTGCCGATAGTGGAAGTAAAAGGTTACTGCAGTTCTGAAGGCTTGAAAGAGAGAGAAAAAATAATGAATTTTAGCAAATCACCTCATTTTGATTCCATATCGAGGATATATCACAAATAATGAAGTAGTATAGAATATGGAGTTAATGCTCCTTGGAAAATAGTACCAGTAAAACAACAAGCTCCAGTCAGAAAATTTGTTAAATGTTCGATGAATGTGCATATTTTAAAGGTATGAGCGGCGGAACGAACTTAGCTAACAAATATTACCAATGTACTACGTTCATGAGGTATAATACTTTTAAGATTGCAATCTTTTGTATACCTTTCAAGACAATTATATTTGAAATAATAAAATAAGATAATGAATTCACTTATCTGAGCTACTGTCTGAAATCGAGTGACAACTACAAAGAGTTAGGCCGAGGAAGTCACTCCGTGAAGGAAGGGCGCCCACCCAGGATTGAAATCCTGATTGAATTCTTTCCCTTTCCCCCGCAGGGCCTTCAAGGGCGGCATGGCCTGCGTTGACAGGTACACCTCCAACTGCCTGAGCCCCGAGGAGAGATCGGAGCTGGAGATGCACCTGAAGGGGGCGAGTCGTTTTCTGGCCTTTCTCTGCGACGACCCCGTTTTCCAAAAAGGTGAGAGAGTAAGAGGAAGGGAGGGAAAGAAGGAAGAGATCCGGGGGGGGGGGGGGTCGGGTTTCGACTTTGTCGGAATCGGAAGTTGATTCTGGGGGACGTTTTCAGTATCTTGAAGAATATGATTTCCGTAAATGAAGAGGAAAGTGTTCTATTTAGAATTTAGGTCGGAGGTCATTCAGCACTGAGAGGGAAATTGACAGTGAGAAGGTTTGGAAGGTGTAACAGGAGGAAAACCTCGATGTTGTGATATGAAACAATTGCTAGAAGGTGGAAAGTCAGACGAAAGAAAGAGAATAAGAACGGAAGTACAGTAAAAACAATGAAAGGGGTTGCAGCTGGGGGCCGAAGGGACGCTGCAAAGAACCCAAGTAATGCCTGCAGTGCACCACGTGAATTTTCCGTAATGATTATCATTTGTCATGAATAAGGGTACTATGATAACGCACGAATGGGCAAATAGAGGAACTCAGGGACAGACAGAGAGGTTATACAATTAAATAAATATAAAAATTTGAAAGTAATCTTTACATTAACAAAGTTGACGAAAATAACTGGCAATTACCAGTCAACATAATTACTGTCATGCATAAGCTCAATGAGGTAAGAGCCCTGCCTTTTGATGAGCATTCGGTGAATTATAAATATGATATGAAATATGAATTACTTATACTGATGCACGAATATAACTAAGCATTACTGATGGTTTTTCCTCTTCTCATCTTATGACTTGTGTTAGTTGCATACGACTTGCTAGACTTTGACTTATTATGTTGCATTTGACACCACTGGGAAATTTAGATATCTTTTAAAAGCAAATAAATCCCTCAGGATAAGTTATGATAATCATGTCCCGAAGGTTATTAAACACCTGCATTCACAGGTGCAAAACAATTTATTTTCTTTAATAAAGAAGGCATTGCTTATAGGAATCTGCAGTGCACGTGTTCCATTGAACTTTTAGTTAAAACAAAACGTGAGCCGACTTCCAGCTTACTCGGGACATATACTGAGCTGCAAACATTATATTCCTAATTTAACATAAAGTGGGCGGGCTTTGTAATTAATCCTCATAATTAGTGCTACTCGTACAAACAACAAGGATCAAATAAAAAGGACATTCATTAAGCACGTTCATATATTCTCAGTTATAAGTGGAAATACAAAATAACTAAACAGAAATATATCCTCTAAATTCAGTGCATCAAATAAATGGAAACGTGCTAAAATCTACGGAAAGATAGGCCGTTGTTTCACCAAAGAAATTGAAAAACATACGATATATTTTATTTGAAGTAATATTTTTGTACTGTTTAATATGCATACTATTATTCTTTACATTTTCATTTTAATAAATAAACATAAATATCCCATCCTAAAATTCCTGTAACTCTAATTCAACGCGAAACACCTTTTTCAAGACCTTCCCTACAACCACCACCCGCCCCCCACCCCCAAAGAACAACAAAGTTTGTAGGCTTACTCCCCAAATAATCGAAAAACATAAGTGGTGACCTAACGTGGTTCACTTAGATCCCATTAACGTTGATAGACAGCTTAAAAGAAATCTATTACTTTCAATCTATTGCCTGTGAGTAGAGTGTGCTTGCAGTACCTATTGTGAATGTCAGCAAAAATGACGGCTTTGTGCTTTTGCTTTCTGCAGACTATTTGTCGCACGGGCCGTGCTTGCGGGATGTGAGCAGCGACTGGGAGAAATGCCACTTCCACTTCAAGCGCCTCGTGAGTCTTCAACACCAGGCCACCAACATCACAGCCGCCGTCAGGGACCACAATTTATGCTGGTAAGCGTCCGCCTCTTCCTCTTTGTTGCAATGCGTTGTTCATTTGTTCACCACCGGTTCTTTGTGCTTTCGCTTCTGCCCTTCGTTATAATTCCATTTCGTTTTTAAAGTCCCACTTTTTAATCAAGGTCCTATACGATAAGTGCATGAACTCCACTTGCATTTAGAACAATAAGATAAGTGAATGAACACCACTTTCATTTAGATCAATAAGGTTAAGTGGATGAACAAAAAGTTTTAAACGATTTTGCAGAGGTTTAGTTTTTATTGGAATATATCCACGAGTGGAGGGACAAAGTAAACCGTAAAATACACAACAATACATGAGCAACAACATTAGTCAGTATAGCCATCGATACTAATGTCACACACACACAGACACACACACACACACTGTATACTGTTTCATATCTAATTATCTAAAGTGTGACGGCATTAAGAAACCCACACAACACAAAAAATTCCATGAAATTATCTATGATTAAAGCAAGTGTTTGTTTATGCTTCTAATTAGAATGTCATCAGGGATAATGTTATGATGAGTTCACCTGGCTGATTAAATTTGGAATTGCACATATACGTACACACACATTATTATTATATATATATATATATATATATATATATATATATATATATATATATATATACATATAATATATATATATATATATATATATATATATATATATATATATATATGACATATATTATATACATATATATATATATATATATATATATATATATATATATATATATATGTGTGTGTGTGTGTGTGTGTGTTTATATATATATATATATATCTATATATATATATATATATATATATATATAATATATATATATATATATATATATATATATATATATATATATATATATGTGTGTGTGTGTGTGTCACTGCGGATAACCAAAGACAGACGCATATGCAATATATACTTAAAAGCATACATATAAATATACACACACATACTGCGTATATTTTTATGTATGTATGTATGTATGTATATATTAATCTTATATATATATTATATTATATATAATATATATATATATATATATTATATATTATGTATGTTGTATGTATGTGTGTGTGTTTGTTTACATACACATGTATATACAAATTACCACACAAAAATAAAGAAAATCTGGCATCTGACCCACTTTCTTCCTTCCCGTTGCAGCATCCGTGAGGGCTTCTTGTCCTGCGTGTACAGAGTCGGCTACTTCCGGTGCCAAAAACCCGAAGCCCTCTTCCTGAAGAAGGTAACGGCGACGCTGTCTTACAACGACATTCAGGCGGAGAAATTGTCGGCATGTCAAACAGAAAGACTTGCTCACGCGCAAGCGACCGTTTCTTCAGCGTTCAGTACCGTTTGGATGTCATTAGTAGCGAGTTCTTTGCTCTTTGACAGTTGCAGAGCTCTGCCTGGCTTCTTCTTCTATAAACTCTGAGGAGTCTTCGCGGAGTCAGTTCAAATACTACGTCCAAGTGCGACTGTGACTCTGGGGAGTTTCAAGTGTTCTTCACGGTTAAATGCGTTGCTCCTTTTTTATATAAATTTGAAACTAGGGTTAGTGCTTGTTTGTGGACT
>NC_087202.1:143509944-143534944 GCF_015104395.2 Macrobrachium nipponense | reverse complement strand
CTAAGAACTTTTCCCTTCTATTCAATATAGACACATCAGACACGGCCATTATAACTTTCATGTTTCGTTTAAATTATTCGTGTGAACCATTACAACTTTCGGGGTTCCTCTGAAGTTTTCCTGTGTCGATTCTACTATCAAAGGATGGCCGAATCCATCTAACAGCCAACTGTTACGCTGAACGCCAGCTGGCTTCAATGGCTTTGAGTGGCCTTTAAACGGGCCACACACTAAGGCACCAAAAGGTGTCCGTATTGTCACTCGGAAAAGGCCTTTCCTTCTTTCAGGAGAACCTGTTGTTCATCTGTCGTAGAAATGCCCGTGTCATCCAAATCTCAAGCATGTTATATCGAACCTTTTGCTGTGTCACAAATGTCAATGGAGGAAAAAATCCAGTTCTGTATGGGTCCAGATATATCTAAAAATAAATCAGTGCGAAGGTGAACCATGGAAACATACTATATTCCGCATAATTTTTTATATCCAGACTTTATTACATCTTCAGGGAATCTGTTAAATAATGAATAAAATTGCTCTAAAAATCAATAAAATTCATAAAATACAACACAGTTGGCAAGCCCAAAGACCGCTAACCAACCTTATACAAAGAAGGCAGCAGATAGAATGCATAAATAAAAAATTAACTCAGGTACAGCTTAACTGCGAAACCAGTTGTTTAATAAATAATGATTCCAAAATAGCAGAATAATTTTTTAATATATGCTTTACAGTTTTTTTGAGTAGTTTCCTGTGCTAGAATGTTCTGGGTTGGAGAGCCGACCGCCAGTACGAAAACTTCATCCACGATGAGAGCCGATTCTGACCCTCAGTAACCTCCTGTCTAGAGAGAGCTTTCGGGAATCTGCTCGATTCTCCTTTTCAGTCGAACAGATTCCCAAAATCACTCTCTAGAGAGGAGGTTACTAACGGTCAGATTCATTGTTAAATATGTGCACCCTACATAACTGTAGGTTTGTTACTCCATTGCAAGACTCAAAACCAAATATCATTAGAAAAATAGGTGTATATTGAAACAAGGCGAGATCCGATCTCCAATAAGTAAATGAATAAAGTTAATCTTATAGCCATTAATTCCCAAAGCTTCTTCTACAAATAATCATAATTAGATTAATTCCCAAAGCTTCTTCTCCAAATCATCATAATTAGATAACTACATTAAATTTGCGCAAAAGAGCCTCAACTTAATTTATAACTTTACGGAAAATTTATACTCAATTTTATAGTAGCCATTTAATGGACAAAGATACCTCAGCATAACTTTCAATTTATTTTCACCTGCTCCCACATCACTATGCAACTCGTTTTCTTACCTCTTGTTCAACGTATTCTTGTTCCAATTAGTTGAACGCTTACCGAGGGGTATCTAAACTATACAATAAAAAAAGATTAGAAAAAAGTATAGTTGTTGAAATAGAATGAAGGACGAGGGGAGGCAGGACTAAAAAAATAAAAAAAAAGGTCTATGAGAGCCGTTTGCTACCAACTGTGACCAACGGGGAGAAAACACTCGAAAATGGTTGTACGACTGTGCTGAATTTCATATGAAAAAAAAAAAGTTTATTTTTTTTTTTTTACATAGTACTTGATATCAGAATAAAAATAAAATTTGTCAGGAGTTTTTGAGCCGAATTGCTAATATATGTAATATAATATGTAATACATGTATATTTATAAACGATGATACACCCCTCCACACACACACACACACGCACAAACACCCACACACACACACACACACACACACACACACACACATATATATATATATATATATATATTTATATTATATAATTATATATATATAATATATAATTAAATATTTATACTATATATATACATATATATATATATAGTAATATAATATATATATTATATACTATATATATATATCTATATATATATATATATATATTAAGATACATACACGAAGACCAAAGGTAGATGGAATGGCACACGAACCAGTAGCTCCAGTGCATCTTTAAGAGGCGGCACGTATAATTTTGTTTGATAAAAAGGAACGTCCCGACATAGATTTATAAAAATTATATAAAAAATATATTTCTTGAAATGCTTTAAAACAATCCTACCCAGTAGATGGCTAAAAAGTGACTAAAACACAAGAAAGTAAAACTAGCAGGAAGTAAACAGAACAGTAGAAAAGTAAATGAATAAATAAATAAATAAATAAATATATAAATGAATAGAAAAAAAATTAATAAATAAAGTTGTGGACGACGTTTGGGCATTTAACGAGGGAACGAGTATACTGTATGTGTAACGACCTCACACGACGTCCTCGCGTTAATCCAACGTATGTGGTGGATACAAGTTACGTTCAAAAGGGCCGTGCAGCACACATGTGATTGTAGTCCCATTCATCGCCTACTCACAGCAAGACGTATTCGCCTTCTCCTCAAACGCCCTGCACACCTTCGTCTTATCTTTGTACTCCCTCAGGCCTTTGTTGGCTATAAATTCGGCCTCCTGCTCCAACCACTTCCCCACCAGCCTCTGATTTTCGTCTGAGAAGATGACAGAGGGGTTCTTCCGGCCTTCCTTTTCACTCCCAGGGGCGGTGCCGTCAGCAGCTTCCTCTGCGTCGTCGTCGTCGTCGTCGTCGTTGTTGTTGTTGTCCAGGGCACCATGCTCATGGCCGAAGACGCTGCTGTCACTGGCCATGTCCATGTCCACCTCGTCAGCCTCTTCAATGTGTATCACCACATCCTCCTCCTCCAAGGTGCCTGCAAGGGTTCCTGTAGCAGGAGTGTGAACTGGAGGAGCGGTTGCTGGACAATTGCCCTCCAGCTAATCATCCTCTCATTTACTGCCGTGACAGAGACAAGGCTGATTCCTTCTTACAATCTGCCAAGTCTGTCCACCCAAATATGAAGTTTACAGTTCATTATGAAAATGATAATAAGCTCTCTTTCTTAGATATAGCATTGGCACCTAACACACACGGTGTTAACACCTCAATATTTAGAAAAAAAAAAAAAAAAAACTTTTACTGGACTAGGGGCAAATTTTTACAGCTTTTGTAGTTTTTACTTTAAATTAAACACTTTACCTCTTCCACAGGGCCTATTCTCTCTCCTCTGGCTGGTCTGAATTTCACGATGAGATTACTGTTTTACAATGCTTCACTGATAACTGCTATCCAGCTAAGGTTTTCTTCAAATACCTAAACAAGTTTTCAGATAATAAATTAATAGAGAAAAATAACAGACCAACTGCTCCTAGAATGCCATTCTTTGCTAGTGTCCCTTTTATCAGTGATGCAACGTTTTATACCCAAAGTTAAACGTTTAATATGGGAACAATGAGCCCTCTTTTGATTTCCAATGCGGTCTATTGGTTTTCGTGTCCCAAATGTAGTTTGAGAAATTATATCGGGGCCTCACATAGGCTTCTTAAAGTTTCCATTGATTGCCACAGGGGGGTGAGTCATAGAACAGCTGTCCGTTTGTCTTCACCAGAATTCTCGAACATTCGAGAACATTCAAAGAAATGCAAATTTAATATTGAATACTAAATTTTAAATCATTACACGGACTTCTTCTCCTCAACAGCTTGCTGTCTTCGAATAGCTTTCAGTAAGAACAATAGTTCTAAAATTAAACAACCAAACTACCGGTAACCCCTCTTTACCCGGCGTAACTATATTTACTTGGAACCTTTCCTTCTTCTGGACACTCGTTTTCTTCCCTTCACTGAGATGGAAATTTTCTTAGCATTGTAGTTGGTTTTCTGTGAATTTTATATGTATGTTGGTTATTTGGATTAGTCTTTTTATCAAGTTTTATATGTATTAATCCTTCTTACAGCCGTGATGATGCGGCTGGACCCCGAAACGTCGCTCAATGAATGACTGCTGTTTTTCTGTTATATACATACATATATATATATATTATATATATATATATATATATATATATATATATATATATATATACTATATATAGTCGTAAAGCTGGAGGAAGGAATGAAAGGAGTTGACCGAGCGCTTTCGTGTATTTCTCAGAAAGAGTGTGAGAAATACACGAAAGCGCTCGGTCAACTCCTTTCATTCCTTCCTCCAGCTTTACGACTACATGAGATATCGCATGTTTTAGCTATAGTTCGTCAATATATATATATATATATATATATATATATATATATATATGTATATATATATATATATATATATATATATATATATATATAATATATATATATATATACATATACATAAGCAGCGCTTCTAATTTCCATGCATGTTTACTTGCAACTACTGCACGTACACATTTCTATAAGATACACCGTCGTTCCCTTTGGAGACAGGCTCATATTTAATGAGTATGGATGTTCACTGCGGTCTTACAAGGAAGAAGAGGGACTGAAAGGGAAAGAACAGGAAGAAAAAAATGATTATACAAGTCTTCATGGGAAGGAGCCAATATCAAATCTGCAAGAGTGAATAGGAAACAGGGTAGTACAGGTGGGGGGAGGGGCTTTGAAGGTGAACGGTCTTTCCCGATTGACCAGGGACAGTAAGAGGCTTGGGACGTCTCATATGAGAATGGCTGCCATAAAAACCAAGTCGAGAAGATCTGATATTTCTGAATAAATATTTGTCGATGCTGAGAGCCGATTCGATACTTGAAAGATAGATCCAATTTGGACACTGAGGCTTGTATCAACATGCGGGATAATATTAATATCAACCATTCCGTTCAAGTGTTCATAAGAATGGAAAAGGAAAAACAGAAGAAAGTTTACTGAAGATACTGAAGCCGTCAATAAGATCATCACATCAGTTTTACAAGTGGACGCACCGACGGATATTACAGAAAAAACGATAAAAGGTTTTGCAAGATGCGATGATGTAATATATCGATAAAAACTATTTTAAATTATTGGAAACTGACAATAAAATATAATACCGATTTATTAGCAGTCAATTACACGAAAAACACATATAAGCAGCTTGCTACTGTCGAGTCAGTCTTGGTGTTGCTGGATATATATCACCTATATTTGGTTTTTATTTTTGGAAAAATTTGTATTTATGATACTCCCTCCTAAACTGCAAGAAGATGAAGGACGAAGTGAATACAATTCGACCAGTGGAACGCCAGTGAGTCTACACTTAGAAAAAAATGGGGAGAAAATGAATCGGCTATTATGATTTTCAAATATATTTTTCATAAACTTAGAGAAACATGGACTTTTCATATATGTATATTATGTTTAAGCTTCTCGGAGGCAATGACTTTTGGATCCAAAACAACTCAGAAATCAGTCTTGCAATTTTTCACTTCTCTACTCTACACACTGATACGGTTCTGAAATTTGCAATCTTTTGCAACATTAGGACGTTTCCCTTAAACAAACAACAAACAAAGGTCGCAGTCGTAGTTAGTCTTTAACTGCTTTGTACAATAACGCTTTTACGACACACACACACACACACACACACATATATATATATATATATATATATATATATATATATATATATATATATATATATATATATACATATATATATACTCTACATGCGAATACCACAGGAAACTGACAGGCAGGTCAGTGCTAAGTGTGTATATATATATATATTATATATATCATATATATATATATATACTATATATATATATATATATATATATATAATATATATATCTCATATATATATATATCCTATATATATATCTATATATATATATATCTATATATATATATATATATATATATATAATATATAATATATATATATATCTATATATATATATTATATATATATATATATATATATATATATAATCATATATATAGATATATATATATATTATATATATATATCATATATATATATATATACACGTGTCTCATTATGCATGTAATTATTAGTACGTCAATGCAAACCACGTATTTATTGTAAGGGAAACTGTAAGCTTCAGAACACCATCACATATAATGAACTGCTCAACTCTTCCTTTTGCCTGAACAGTCGTTTTTGTGTTTGTTCTTTGAAATTGGGTGGTGGGGACCTTTTCAGAGTGTTCTTTCTTTCTTTCTATATCAAGCATGTTCAAATACCCTTCACTTCTGGGCTTATCAAATTTCTACACAAATATTTTTCGCAAATATTTTCACGTGAAATTCATAGTTATTCTGTTTCATACTTCAACGTGAACCTAAAATGGAAGCGGTATCCAAATGACGAAGATACTCATCTATGCTCTTTTTCTCGCTAGCGTAAAACACCCTTGATTGAACAGGAAAGCTAAGTCACTGTTACTGATAATGATGAACGAAGAAAAAAAAAAAAGACAATCATGAACTTTCCTTAATGATATGTTTTCTATGATCTTGGAGGCGCGAGTCGATTCCTCATGACCGAATTTGCTTTGTAGCCGAAACCTTTTTTTCTTTAACGATATATTTTGGTCCGCTTTGGTGAAAAAATTCAAATTAGATTTGTTTGGAGGAATAGTATATATGAAAGGTAAAGATAATCCTTGTGCAATATATCCTCAGTCCTTTGTGTGCAGCATGAATATGTACCTCCTTGATAATCGTGGCAATAGAGCTACTTGCAATCTGTTTATGAAAACAAAAAGATAAATTCTTATAAATTCCTGACATAAAAATAGTAATGCCTATCCAAGTATCAGTTACCAAAACTTTTGCTTTAGTTTTATATCCAGACAAATCCTGCCTTTCAAGGACTCAACATGAAGAAAGGACTTCGTTTTACGCTGCACAGGAATGTACTTGAGTGCAAACAGGTCCTTTAAAGAAACTGATCCGATTATAGGATACTGAAGGTTGTTGGGTGGTTAGAGCGAAGCTGTCCTTATTTCTTCGGTTTGCAATGAGGTGCGATCGAATTAAGATTTTAGCTAATATTCTACGGAGTCCTTTTCTGATAGGTCATAATGCACTCATGCACAAAATATCGCATCATTTTGCGGATTAACAGATTTGTATCTAAAGTTTCGTATTCACAATTTTCAATGTAGGTCTTTAGGCATGTGAGGCTTATAATATTTTTTGAAAGCATGGATGCAATAAAATCTGGAAAGTTGTTGGTTTCCAGCGCCAACGACCACTGGTGTTGGGAAGCCAGTTTATACATAAAAGCAATTATCCTCTCATATATTAGGCTTCCTTAATCGACTACACTGGCTGGTGCTTTTAATGACGAGAATGTCATTTTTCGCGGTAAAACCTATTGGATTAAAACAGTTCCCGCGAGTGTTTGATTTTAAATCTTATTTTTTCACCCTGACGGTCATGAATTTGCATTGTATTAGACAGTGTCATCAGCGTCGATTGAGTCCCGAGAACATTTTTCCAACGAAGATTCCACCGTCCTGTTCGGAATCCCTCGTCCCATTTGAGTCATGGGCGTTTTTCTCCCATTATCGAAATATGAAATTCATTTACTCTGTGGATTCAATTGTTAAAGCGATGGATATTGTAAATTAAGAGCTGCAGTTTAATTCTATTCATATCGCATTGGAATTTTTTTTCCGTGTGAATATATATATATACTATATATATATATATATATATATATATATATATATATATATATATATATATATATATATATATATAGATACTTTTACATTATGATTTTGATTTATTGCTCTCTACGCAATCATTTATAGAATACATATTTTATAAGAATGATCTCAGATAATGAACTAAAAATTTACCAGATAGTTTACTTGGTTGAATATTAAGCGTGGATTTTTCATTCGATGTTTATTGTGATAATCCTTAAGCGTTCTGTAGAAATAATCGTACGATGAAATGAGGGTAAACTTACCCTAGGCGTTCTAGTGTCATTTCCAAATAGCAAAAGAAACTGGGGACAGAGCTCAGCTGTTTTTTTCTGACTCAATTATTATTTTCACTCGTATATTCTGCTGTGTTTTTAACTCAATTTAACCTTAGTAATCAAACCAACTTGGATAATCAAGATTATTTGAAAGACTTTGCTGAGCTTGTAAAAGTTTTCCACTCTCAGAGCGTTTCTAACACAAAAGTCAGCATGATTACAACCGGTGTAACCATATATTGCATCCCCTCCCCCTCCCCTCACACAGTACGGTGACGACAGCCCTGGGGAAACATCAACAATCACCCTAACTATCCAATTCCCCCTTCAGTCACCCCAGCAAGTAGTGCCCAGCTCTACGTTCTTTAATTATAATAGGCGTCTGCGTTGCCTTCAGTCTCTGTCTGCTCTGTTCTGTGGCTATGTTGGAAGACAACATAAACATTTGGCAATAAAAACAGAGTAGGCCTAATGAGGAGAACAAAATGCTCTGCACACTCACCATCCTGTGCAGCTGCTGAAGGCTTCCTCGGTGGGCCAACTGCCTCATTATTACCCTCACCATCAATAACGGCTCTGTCACCACCACTTTCACCATCGTCATCATGCGCCTTGAACACAGTCAGGGCCATCAACATTTTTATCATCACTAAAACTGGCCTCTTCATGGCACTAGGCCTAGCTGAGTGGTCACAGAAAAGTCACTGAAGAACCACAATTATACCACTTCCCGGAGGCCCTCATTGCAAAGAGACATTGCCGAAGTAATAACACAATAGTCAGCGTCGTATTATTACCAGAAAAAAACACATTTAAATTAGAGTAAACTTACGAACTTGCAATGAACGCCATTACCTAACGTGAACAGTACTTAAAAGCAGGACTCAATGACTGACCACAACACAGTCTCACCGACGGTTCAGCCAATCAGAAAACGTCCTGATCTCGGGCTCCGTTTTCATTGGCTGATTCCAACTCCCTTAACCCTAAAGGCCCCCATACACTGAACGAGTGTCGTTATCGACAAACGGCCAAACTAATCAGTATGAACGATCTCCGCACCGATAATGACCGATTTCAGTCTGAACAACGATTTTGTCTTGGGAAGACATGGCATCATCTCTAGAACAGACGTGCGCAATAGTTTTCTATCAGCAGATAAACCCATACATTGAGCGACCTGTGTATGACAGACATAAGTCGCAAGCCAGCAACCTGGTTGTGATAAATTCCAGCTGAGATCGTTCGGACACGAAGCTCCGCCCACTTTTGCATTCAGACAAGCCCATACACAATGTTTTTGCGAACGATACAGACAATCGTTCAGTGTATGGGGGCCCTTAACGCTGATGCACATGGCTTTCCCATTGTTTTCAGGGACGTGATATTTATCAATCTCATTCCTTTAGGAGTGCTGTGCCGTCAGTGCACCTCATGCGGTACACTTTAGGCATTATTAAAGGGTTATTGCAACTCATTATTTAAAGATCGCTTTATCTTGCTGTCCAACCCCTCTAACTCCCTCCATTTATGGTCCTGAGCGCTAATTGTTCGAATGTGTCCCATCGCCTGGCCTAAATTTCATAAAATCAAGTAGTAGTCCCATGGTATAGAGGAAGTGTTGGGATGTTATTTGCTATGAAACCATATTAGTGGCAAAGGATTCAATCCCACACGTTTACCTGTTCCCCGCCTTTCTCTCTCTCTCTCTCTCTCTCTCTCTCTCTCTCTCTCTCTCTCTCTCTCTCTTCTTCTTCTTCTTCTTCTTCTTCTTCCCTTATTTCCCCTGTAATACTGACAAAAAGTAGGTTTTTCCGAAAACCTTGTTGGTGTAACACACAGTAGCCACACTCAAAGAAAGAAAGAATGGTTGGTATTTGTGTTCTCTTGTACGTACATATACTGCTCCTTTGGAAGTTTCCCTTCATTTACTCTATTCTCTTTGAATGTATTTAGGATCCATTGGATAACCAGGTCACTTGCATTAATATGTACCCCCAACCTCCCTTCCTACCCAAATTACTCTGGTTGAACAAGTAGTCTTGAACAGAGCCAAAATAATGTCTAGCTCTGAATGATACTGAGGCAAGAAGTGTGACTAAGCTATAGCTCTTCTCTACGAAAAAAATCTCTCTCTGCTTTCTGTGGCCTTCATTAGACGCTGTATGGATAACTGTATTGTCCGCGCATTATTTATTTGTTTTTTAACATAAAGGAACCTGACCAGAAGAAGAAGAGCTTAAATGAAAGACACAAGAGCCCATTTCAGGAAATATTATGATAACGTGAAGTGTGTCTAATTCTTCATCGATTGTAATCCCGCTGTACATTACATTCATAATAAAATGTAGATATTGAGATATTAGATTGGATAACATGGAAGTATTTCACGAAGCTCTTTCATCTGACTCAGAACAGGTAATTACAAAATTGTCAAACATCTTTCGTCTGTTAGGGAAAAATGTTTTATTGAAAACCTTATGAGTTATCCTTAGTCGATAGATTTACATTATTATTGCTATTGTTATTGTTGTTGTTGTTGGTGTTCTGAAATAACAGTCAATCTATGAACAACCTTCTCAGAACAGAAATGCCACAGTGAAATGTGAAATGAGATGAATTTGACATGAAAACCTAAAATGAATATAGGAATCATCAAATGCCTTCACAAACAAATGACAACAACCATCCACACATGTTAACATCCGTCCGGACTCTCAGCAGCGCGTCTACATAACGGTATATTATTTCATTTAATGTGAATTATCGAGTTTCCTACATCTGCTCTTCACATACTTTTCTCCTCATTTCTCCATCTTACTCGCTTGTTTTTCCAGTCCTTCCTTTGCACTCCATGTTGCCCTGTTCACTCGATTCTTAACCCTAGTTCCGTTTCATCCAATCTCTTCCCACAAGCTGCTTCTCCTTCTTTCTAATCAAACTCATTTCTCTTCATAATACAGAGAGCCAGATTCTGAACACAAACAATAAAAATAATTTCCACTCTACACGCGATGACAGGTGATGAAAGAGGTTGTATGAACGATGGCCCTTTCATGAGTGAGTAGTAGACAGGGGAAGATAACTGCAGGATTTCCTTTGAGAAATGAAAGACAGATAACAGAGGAACCAGAGGTTAAAGATGAAAACTATATTAGACAAGGAATAGTTGATTTAAGGATTATATAGTGCACACGACACTATTTCGTGCTATCAACATATTTCCGTCCGAAATGATTGTCAGGAAGTTTGTGCTTAAGTGTGCATTTGAAAACGGAAGTTACAAAGTCTGAATTTTGAGTGTTTGCAAATAGAAAACTATATTATAATCGGATTCTTCTTCACACAAGTATGGCACTCTGTAAGTTCTGATTTATTTTTGAAAGCTGAAATAAGCCTGCCAATTAAAATAATATAAATAGATATTGTTTACAGAAGTGATTTTGATCCGTAATGCAATACAAATGTTGCGTTAATCAGGAAAGCTAAGCATAATGAGTAAAGAAAGTGATGATTAAACTCTTATTATTAGCAAAAGTTACGAAAGCAAATAAATACTGAAGTAATTACCAAGTGGATTGCATCACACTAAATGAGCTAGTGTTGAGCAGATGAATAACTATTTAAAAGGCAGAAATCAATTGTCTAGGTATGAAATAATATTAAATATTCTTTGCTCATCGCGTGTAATATTTCTAGCTTTTCAAGGAAGCACCTTAGGCTACAGGCTTTAACTCTATTTATATATTTTTTTTTCATTCAAATTGATATGTATAAAGAGAATTATTTACTCTACAACATGGGAAGAACATCTGAAGATTCTAAGAAGAGTTTTCAAGAAACTACGAGAAGCAGGACTAACAGTCAACCTAGAGAAGAGTGAGTATATTGGATTCGAAGTTGGAAAAGGCCCTCTCGCTCCTGTAAGTGCTAATGCAGAAGGTATCCGTAAGGCTACCCTACCTACTACCAAGACACTGCTACAGAGATTTTTGGCCATGGCTGGATTTTATTGCCGTTTCTGTCCAAATTTCTAAGCCATAGTAGCTCCCTTAACAAACTTAACCAGTTCCAAAGCAAGTTTGTATGGAATCCAGAATGTCAAGAATCATTTGGGAAGGTAATAGTCATTTTAACTTTACTACCAGTACTTCATGCTCCACACTTCAATAAGAAATTTGTGATGCAAGCTGATGCACGTATCTGTAGAATTGGAAGCTGTTTTACTTCAAGACGATAAAAGTAATATGTTACATCCTGTTTGTTTCAAGTTTCCGAAAATGAAACATCACCATAAAGTGTATTCAACCATAGAAAAAGAAACACTTACCGTAATCACAGCACTGAAAAAGTTTAAAGTGTATGTAAACAGCCCAAAGAATGAAGAAATTGTTGTTGTCTGATCACAATTCTCTCTCATTCATGTAGAGGATGGAAAATCAGAACCAAAGATTAACAAAATGGTCTTTGCGCTTACAACAGTATAATCAAGAGTGCAGCACATTTCTGGTAAGAGCTACGTAATTGCAGATTATTTATTACTTTGTGAATTGCTGGATTCAAACCCAGGATAACCAGATTTCTGGGTAGAGGAATCTTATACATTATTTGTTTTTATGCAATTACCCCTCAGCACTATTATATTACTGTAAAGTGTGTGTTTTGTGTTTAGATTCCATACTGAGATCAACTTAGAATTGATATGTTGAGGTAATGTAAGTTCAAAATTCACAAAAGCATAATTTTAAATTTAAGAACGTAGAATGAAAAGAGAGTAATACGTGTTCAGTAGCGGATGTAGCTGTTATCACCCTTGGAAACAAAGGTGTCTTGGTATATCTTCTCTTTTTTTGCATTTCAGTCATATGATTAAGCCACATGTCATATGGAACCAGTATTGTTCGTCTTTGTTCTTCTCTAAGCCATGTGAGTTACCTTGTAAACAGTCCACTGCCATGCCAGAAGTCATTGGGAGGTTTGTTTGTTTCACCATATAACGAATACTATTAATGTAATCCAGAATGAGGTCCCTCTCACCAGGAAGGCCCAACTCGGGGAGGAGCAATAATGTTACCAACAGTGGTAACTTTCATGGGATCTTCACCTGGATATACACCTCACCTGCGTTAGTCCGTCGAGATCGGATGCAGCACTGAGGGTATAGCTTGGCATAAAAATTTCCTCTCGCTTGACCATGTCGGGTACTCTTAGTTTTAAGAGGGGAGCGGCATACCGTCCAACCCCACCATCCAAGTTAAAAGAGCAGTGAATTCCATAATCCAATACGAAGACAAAGTCGTTACCGAAAGAGGAAAGAGGGAAAGGGATAATCTATAAGAGTAGGAGGAGGTGTAAAGGAGTTAAAGGTCCCACTGTCCAGTTGTATCTACTACAGAGTAAGCCTAAGAGAGTATACTCTCCCTTTCCTGCAGCAGATCCCTAAGCCCTCCCCAACTCCCTTCATCAAGGGATTGAGATCAGGGGGAGGCAGAAAGAAAAAAAACAAAAAACAATTATACTTTGGAAGGTCATAATTACTTCTCGAAAAAGTGGTTCGCCAAAGCTCATGGTCTTATTAGAAATGTTAATTAAAGTCCCGGGATAATCCCTCTTTCTTTTTAATCACAATGTCTATCTTTAGGCTCATCTGAAATCTTCCTGAATTTCCATCCTGAATTGTGGCCCACGGAGTTCATTTTACATTATTTTACTTTCCATAAACTGTAAGATTCAAAGATGAGATTACTAGCTTTACTACAGTGCGTTTCAAGAAATTAACAATAAAAAAAAAGACTTTTCCATTTACTTGAATGAACTCTTAAGGATGTTCTATCAGTTTTACTCTCAATGAGATGCAATACGAATGTAACGACTAATGCATTAATGAGAACTACTATGGGATTCAGGGTCTCTGTAACACGGTTTTTTGGACTTTGCTCCTTGTCAAAGCATCGGATGTAGCTGAAAGTTGACATATGTATATTTTACAACCACACACAAATTTTGTCAGCATTATCAATAACCTAAACCCGATAGTTTTGATTTTTATAGAGTAAAAATGCTCTAGCCGACGCCATGGCCAATGATTACGAGCCAAGAGTCGAAAAACATTCATTACGTAAGCAAGGTAAACAAACATCTTTTGACTAAATGTTGCCCCGCCCATCCACCAGACAGAAATTCCATCGGCTCCGAAACCCAAAGACTTTATGAATGGCGGAACGATACATAGGTGTGGGGGGGGGGGGGGGGGGGGGGTATCAGTGCTAGCGTAGTAATACTACTGTAGCAGTATAGCAGTAATATACATGAATTAAACGTTTAGGCCAACTGCTGGGATCCTTGAGGATCATTTAGCACTTCTTACAACTACTCGAGAAATTAGTTTTTATAGCCAGATGTTAAATTTTCTAATCCAACAATGCCCATGGTAGTCTTCAGTGTTATCCTGAATTATAACGAGGCGAAAGTGGGTGGAGCCTCATGAAGTCACCATTCTGACGATAATTATTGGTGAAGGTTTAAAGTCAATATACGGTACCGGCTATTTTTTTTCAGTAAATAGGTAGATAGCCAATAAATGAAAATTGCATGACATTGGATATAGCAGTTATCAAATCAAGTTTGTCTACTATGTTTTTGATAATTACCAACTATTCCCTACATCTTGTCAATCTGATTGTGACCTATAAAGTAGACTGTAATTTCTTTGGAAACTTATTTTGGGAGTTAGACTAATAATCGAAGTGTTTTTGTATTTATTAACATATTTTGTTGGTTTGTTCATTATGACAATTATCAGTGGAGAGGTTCCAGAGTTCATAAAGGTGTACTGCTGTGCTTGTATTTAAATTTGTAAGTCATTGTTGTCAGAGGTTTAGCCTTCGTTACGTATAGCCAATCATCCACCGAGAAAGAGGGAAGAAATGCTGTCATAAGTTACGTAACGAATGCGTTCGAAACCTTTTCTCTGAGTAAGTTGGCCCGTCTTCAAAAAAGGTCACTTTTACATTATAAGTACCAAATTTATTCAACCTACGTAATGCAGAATACACTCAAAATTTATGTGTTGATATAATATGTATTCTGAATAAGCGTTATATTTATGAAATGCATAGATAAAAAGTTATTGCGAAAAAACCGTGTTACAGAGGCCCTGAATCTCATAGTAAATTGTGAAAACTTTCTTAAGTAGAATTTTACGGCAGAAAATGCTGAGAGAACCAGAATATCCAAGAAAGTTAGAGTTGCTTTCCTTTGAAGGAAAATAATGATGAATGTCATATGGTATATTTGAGTCGATGATTCCAATGACATGGTTAACATTCCATAAGACAAGAAATATAAAGAATTATTTAAATATGAACTTTTGAATAGATAGGAAATCTTTTCCAATCACCTTAATCGCCATTGCGAGAAGCTTGTATCAAATCTTTTAATAAACATTTTAAGAAAATAAGCGTAACAAAGCACTATAGTTGGTGTTTTTTTATGATATGCTTGATAACCTACTCTTGCTCCTTTCTAAACAGTAGAAATTAATAGGTTTTAAATCACTTTTGTACACTACCCTCTCTAGATTGCTTCTATGCAAAAAGATGTTACTGGCATATTTCTTCCCAATATGTGCTAAATAGAGTAAGTTAGAAAGTTTGTTCTACGGATCCTTCCTAATAAATAAAATGGATAATCACCTCAAGCAGAACGCTATAAATTAATGAAAACTTCCAGAAAGAAGTTAGAGAACTAGAGCTCGCTAAACTTCGTTACGAAAGAAACTTCAATGAAAATATTTCTGCCGAAAAGACTCATAATAAGCAATTACTGAAAAAAGGATATGTCATGTATTGTATATAGTAATATAACTACTTGTTACCTCACGAGGTGAATTTTAACTGCTAATCCAAGGGTGGTCCTGGATGATAAATGTTACTGGAACTGCTGAGCTTATGTAAGAATGAAAAACAAATCAACGTGTTTAAACGCTGCAGAATTTCATAGGAGAGGCGAGTAGTTTTATCAATAGTAAAGAGAGGGACCAGGCATCTGCAGTTAAGAGGAAAATAAGGTAACGTTTTCCAGCCCAAAAATGAAAAGATCATTACTTAGTTGCTTGTTCCTTTTTGCATATATAAATGACAAAGCAGTCAGACGCTTTCGATGCCTCAGAGACATCAAAAGTCGTACCAAGACACAACAAAGATTCCTCAGAATTCCGAAGGAAAGATACCAAAGGTCCATAAGGAACCTCATCACTCAGAAGCCATCTGCTGGCAACTCCACATCTCTGTCTAATTTTCTTTGCTTTTCCAGATGTCGCTCCTTCTTACATTCTAAGATGTCCTTCCTTGTGTAAAAGGTAATACAAATATTTCCTCTGTTGAAATTATTATTTTGAGTTATTTATTCAAATAAGTAAATCAAATTTTAATTGAAATTAAATGAGTATTTTTAATTTAAAGGATTTTTACAAGCGCAAAAATAAAAAAATTTTTGATTGAAACTTAGAAAGCGGTTATCTCTCTCTCTCTCTCTCTCTCTCTCTCTCTCTCTCTCTCTCTCTCTCTCTCTCTCACACTTTTTTTCAGGGTGACTGTTCAAAATTTGGGCTAAAAGACTTATATGAGATCAATTTCAAAAGGAGATGAGCACAGCATTAAACATATTTTAAGGTCAATAATGTAATGTACCCTGTACTGTAGAAAATTTTGTTATCCTTGACCATTCCTGCTATTACATCAGTAAAAATGTGGACTTCTTATAAAAGTTGTGTGAGCATCGAAATTGAAAACACACTGCAGAATATCCCCATGTTTGTCGTTCATCTTCAACGTTCAAAAAGCCTTCAAATACGTACTTCATCGAGCGAAGGCTGCATTATTTTCACTTTGGTATTTGAGGTCCATTTGCACATTAAGAGACTTAACAATCCTAGAGCCCTTGCTCACTTTCTTCCGTCATTTCATGTTGCAGTCATCCTTTCCTCATTCACCATCTTCCTGACCATCGTATCCTTCTTCCTGTCATCCTACACGTGATCTTCGCTGCCCTCACATTCAGGAGTCCCGACGTATTGTCCTTTTACATTTCTGATTCAGGGTATGGAGATGCATCCCCCTGCCCTGGGCCATTTACTGGCCTTCCTAACACGCCAAATGGCGAGAATATTTTTCTTTTCCTGGGATTCTACAACAGAAAAGATGTGGCTGTCATTGGCCTCATGCACAGAGGTCTATACTCACTGAATGGGACATTTCTTCGCTCCAAGATGTCCACAGGCCGGTTCAAGGTGCTCCGCTGACTTAGGGTAAAATACTTATTGTACATCAAACCTTTGAAACTTTCTTGATACATAGATAGATATATAGATAGATGGATAGACATGTGTTTGTCTATACACCTTATTCATCTGCCCGGAATTTCTCTAAGTATGGCTCCCCTTAAGACATGCAGCAAGCACTTGAGGATATGAATAATGGTAGACCCGGAGTAGAATAAAAAAGGACTTCCCTAAATTGCTCTGCCTGCCATGAAAAACGAACCCGCTTGTGGGGTAAATGAGTATGTTACTAAATCAAAATTGTTTAAGTAGTTGAAATGCATACTTGAATGCGTTACGTTTCACAGACTATTCCAGTTGCACAAAAGAAGCGTCGCACTGACCTTTTTGCTTAAAAGGAATATATTATTAGGAATTAAACTAATAAGAAAAGTTACAAAAACACTCAAGATACCGGAAATGTTACGAGTAAATCTCTAGTAAAAAATATAAATAAAAACAAAAATCCTCGGGTACCGAAAGGGAAAAGAAAACAACCAAAGCTCCGGTTGAGACAAGAAAGGCAAACAACTTCCAGGACGATGCTGGAGATTTCGAAGAGACCAACAAGGAGAGTCTGGGGAAGGAAATGGGGACTAAAAGTCATTTAATTTTATCCCGTATCTTTATGTAAACTGATTTTCGGGTTTTCCTGCCTCTCTGTTCTGTAATTCTTTCTTCCTCGAAAAAGTATAACCAGCTTAATCTGCCTTTTGTTAGCAAGAACTTAGAATAACAAGAGACTGAAAAAATCATTTCCTATTTATCTATGTACAGATTCTCTATATTCAAAGAAAGCTCAACAATATGTTTTAGAGTTGTATATTTTCAGGCTAGTTATATAAGCACACAGATGTTTTCAATGAGAGTAAACGCATAATTATTTAGGCGTTTGTCTGTAAAACGAAAAAAAAAAAAAAACAAGTGAAAACCTTTTTAAAAAGCGATTGTTTTATGCAAAACAACTTGGCTTAAATTTTGACGAGCTCTGATATGTATATTTGAACAGAACTGTGACGAAAATATACTTCGTGGAAATTAGAATAGTGCTAGAAATTACACTGAATAAATATCAAGAATTGGTGAGAAAAATAATGCTCCCGAAAGAAATAACATAATTAATTTAAGATTATGATCGGAGATACATTAAACACAGTTTCCTAAAGAATAAATATATTATTCTTTAGAAAACCTTGATGTGTGCACTCTTTAATATCGTCACGTCTCTAAGCACTCTACTTGGAATTGCAAATAATTTTCCTTAATCTCTGAAAGCTCATCAAATGAGGTTTCATTTAGTATTCCTCTGCAGATTACACCACAGTCTGAGCTTATGCAGCCAAAAGGGAAGTAAATGGAGGAAGCCAAGACGAGAGAATGAGGATCACAGGATAGGAGTCCAGGAATTAAAAGCTACAATGAGTGAAAGGAATGTCAAAGAAGTTCTCCAATAAAGAAGAAAAAGTTTAAAGCAGTTCAGATGAACTGCATTTGTAGATAAAAATAGGACGAGTGAAATGATGAAATAAATAGTAATGAGATGGTTCGGAAAACGGACAGAACGCGGCGCAAAAGGGTATAAAATCTCTGGGAGATATGTTTGAAATACTGATCCACCATTTTCAATATCTCCATTCTAAGTTACTTTGGCATCTCACCGGTACTTCATCTTCTGTTAATAGGGAGCATATTTTACCAATGACTGAACCTTCTGTGCAACTTTTTCTTATACGACATACTAAATATAAAAAACAAAATAAAATCACAGAAATCACATGCCTAATATCTAATACCTCTCTTTACCACCCCTCTGTCTCTCTCAGAGAGAGAGAGAGAGAGAGAGAGAGAGAGAGAGAGAGAGAGATAATTCAGGGTTTACGCTTGCCTTTTCCTTTCCGTACATATGGCATCATCATGCTAGCTTGCAATTCTATACATTTTTATGACTTCTTCCTGTGGTATCACAGTCTGGCTTTTGTTTCTCTTTCACTGGAAACATTTTCTATTTAAACTGATGCTCACCAATATTATCATTTCCCTCCAACTCTTATAACCGACTTAGTAAGAATGGGCATCGATATTGTTTCCTGCATTGGTGGTAGAAATCGGAATTTATTTATCATCAGTGCAAAAAACATCATCACAGATAACAAAATAAAATTAGACATTTCTTTAATGTTTTTCTAAAACGTCAACTATCCCCCTGTTGATGGGGAGATCACAAGTAATTATACATGCACTGAACCATCGCTAAGTTGCTCTGAAATCCACTTCCGAGGGATGTACTGTATTTATGACCTATTTCATTCTCACTGTTATTCTTTAGGGGCGAAATTAAATTCCACATGATATAGGAAACGCAGTCTTTCGGAAACCGCGTCTAATCAGGTGCCACATTTATGTCCCGTTGCTCATTTAGTTATCATCTGTTTCCTGCGTTTCTGAAGAGGGACTCTTTCTCAAAACGAAGAAATCTTTGTTAATGCGACATCGATTGTCAAAGAGTAATTGCGCACGGCGATCATAAATGATTATGAGAAAAAAAAAACTGTGGCTGGAAAAGTGCGTTGACCTGACCTAGAACCAAGTAACAAGTCTCTCCAAAATGTGGAAGAAGAAAGTTCGTGACTCAGAAACCCACGGCACTAAAGGAAGCAACCAATAAACATGTTTACTGGTTTCCACGAAATAAATGTAATAATCGGTGCAATTGCTGTTGCGTCGCTCTTCGTAGTAGGGAAGAGAGAGAGAGAGAGAGAGAGAGAGAGAGAGAGAGACCCATTGTGCCATGAATATTCATACACACAGTTGATGATTGAAGATCATTTATCGAATACATTCCCATCTGTTCAATTTTTTCAGAAAGAGGAACAAATGACAAACATTCAGAAAATATTCTGTATAGGGACGGATGAGTACAAGCAAAGCCTTTATATAATGGGTCAGAAACAGAATTCATATTGAAGAAGAAATTCAAAGTCTCACGAAGATCTGGAGCTTTTAATTGTGCGACATTTTGATAAGTTTGAGATGAACAACATAAAAAATGAATGAAACCACTTGGGAAAAATTGACATTTTTTTTTTTTTAAGTTTAATGCCTAAGCATCATAAAAAAGTAGGGTGTCCATTTTTTATACACACACACACACACACAAAAAAACAAAACAAAAAAAGGACAGTGACATATGTTACCAAACTATATGAGTGGCGAGGTATGGCTACGAAAGACCCAGGGAGAGGGAAAACGCACTTTTGAGACTGATTCAGCGACTAAAGCGGCCCCTCATCAATATGCTGTCGTTGTTCAATCCGTTTCGTTATTCATGAGGAGGAAACTAGGCGCATGTTTCGAACAGTTTTCTGGCAAAAGCACTGATTTAGCTATACCGAAATTTCTATTTTCCTTTGGAAATTATTACTGTGCAAATTTGTCGCGTTGCTAAGTATCGCTTCATATCTACCTCTCCCTAAGAAACAATGTCGAAACGGGCATAACTGTTAGCTCCTTTACAAAGCATTCGTGGATAGACGTACAACTTACATGGAGATCAGTGACTGAAATCTGTTCGAGAATGGCTGCTCTCCTGTTTGAGGACGGTCGTCTGACAGAAATCTATTACACCACTGATTGGTTGCCTATAATTACGCGCCAGACTAGGTTAGTCGACCTTGGTGGGTCCTTCAGCATAAAAAAGGAAGTCAGGTTACAGACTGTGTTTATCAGGGAAATAAAATGTGGTGGTCTTGAAACTATTATGTGACAGACCAGGATCTCTGAAGATACATTAATTTACGTGATTTGCCTACAGGATTCATCCTTCTGAATTATCTAGTTTTGAAATACTGGAACCATCTTTAAAGGGGAGCATAAACGAAATTCAAAGAGAGACACCTGTATTCCTTTCACCAGGGATGAAATGTTGAATTGTGTTAAGAAGGGTAAGTCAACAGTTCCATGTAAAGATGGTATAACATATGATGTTATAAACTGTCTTATAACAATGGAGGATAGTCCTCTTTTAGCGTTATTTAATCTATCATACAGTAATGGTCGCTTACCTATTAAATGGACAATTGCCCTTATGATACCTCTACCTAAGGGAAATGATGATTATAGACCTATCTTCTTGACTTCATGTTTATCAAAAACTGTGGAACGTATGGTTCTAAATAGGCTATTGTATAAAGATGACGGGCTCCTTTCTCCGAATCTTTATGTTTTTTAAAGAACAAGAGTACCTCTGATTGCATATTAAAAAGACTTAGTACTGCTCGTATCAACTGCAGAATGTTTTTAGATTCAAAGGGAGCCTTTGCTAAAGCTAATAAGGATGTGATATTGGAGTATCTCGTTAAAAAAGGTATAAAAGGTAAGCTACTGACTTGGATTTCTCAATATTTGAATGACAGAAGGGAAACTGTTATATTCCAAGGTTACGAATCGACGGAAAAGTATTTTGAACTTGGTACTCCACAAGGGGGTGTGCTCAGCCCCATGCTTTTTAATATATTAATGGATGAAATTGCAAGTTATGAATTTCATGGAAATTCACAATTAATCATATATGCAGATGATATTCTCATACAATGTACATCAGAGGAGACTTTGAGTATTGTGTTGGCTGAAATATCAGAACTTTGCATATCTTTGGGTCTTGTGGGGAATGAAAGTAAAACAAAATATCAATCACGAATGGTAAGTGATGAAACATTCTGGCTGAATGGAGTAAAACTAGAAAGAGTAACAAGTTATAAATATTTGGGTATGTATATCGGTTTTGGTAAGATAAAGGATCAAATTCCCTATGTGAAGAATACTATATGTATTTCCCGGCTTAAGCCTTTACGTGTATTGTGTAATTATGGTAACGGTGTGGGTATTCCAATATTAAGGTCTGTATATCTTTCCACTATGAGAAGTATCATAGACTACTCGGCTCCAGACTCATGTTGTTATACAGATAAAGATCTTCGGGCCTTGGAATTGTTGCAAAATGAAGCAATGAGGGTAATAATAGGTTGCCCTAGAACTGCAAGGATTGAAATAATGCGAATGGAGCTGAATTTGCCAAGTGTCACTCAAAGAATAAGAGAGGTAGTAGTCTCCTCAGTTATAAGACTGATTAGACAAAATGATAGGCATCTCAAAACTATTGTAAATAGATATGTTACAGGCGTTCCAGGATTCTTCAGACTGAATGAATATTCACGAAGGCTTTGTAAAATATTGAGTGACTATAATGTTTTTTATTTCTGTGTGCCTTTGCCTAATTCACGTCCAATAAAACCTTGGATTGCTGAGAAAGTAGATATAAGCATAGAACAACTTGATTTGAGAAAAAGAGACAACAATCCCATGAACTTAGACAGCTGTTTTTGGAGAAGATATCTCAGTACCCTAGGGATATAGTGATTCATGCGTATTGTGATGGTTCTGTCACTGGATGTCGAGCTGTTCTTGGTGTTGTAATTAGAGAATATTTTGATTTTGGTAATAGCACAGAGGAGAGAATATCTAAACGTATTAGTAATCACAGCCCATCTATTACTGCTGAGCTGTTTGCTATTTATGAGTGTTTGAAATTTGGAATAAATAAAGAAAAATCTATAATAGGCTTTGTTGACAGTCAGAGTGCTCTTTTGGAGTAGTTACCAAATGCAAAGATTACGTTTCTGTTATAAAAGCGTCTGGATACCCTCACATTGTATATATTTTAATGATGTTGCTGATGAATTATCTAAACAAGGGTGTAATAAGGAATCTATAGATTAAGCCACTTCAGTTAGTATGAGGAAAATAAAGTCACACATGGCAAGAGTAAGGGAAGGATGGAACACTGAGAAGGCTAGGGCAATCATGAGTAATGGCAATAACAGTATGGCTCATTATGATTATATTAGTAACAATACACGTTTTATTTATGGGAAGTCTTCAGCTAAATGTGATGGAATTGTTATGAGACTTAAACTAGGATATAAATACTATTGGGAATACAAGAATGGAGAGGGTAACCCTTGTAAATTTTGTGACGCTGCTAATTCGCACACACTGCACCATTACATTATGGAATGTAGTTCTTTGGCAGAATTTAGAAATCTTAATCATAATTGGTTCGAGCAAATGGCGTGTTTTTTCATTAATAATAATTTGTACAAGAATATTGCACAAAAATGTAAAAATATTGATATAAGGTATTAGAATTGATAAATTACTTTATTATTGTTTTTATTTGTAGAATGTTCAGTGTTTGCCGTAATACTGTATACAACCGTGTTCCCCAGAAAATGTCTTATTTGCAATGTGTTATGAAATGGAAGTGGTTATTTTCTGTACATTAAAATAATAATTCTCCTTTTATGTAAAAAGGGGGTATAAAATGTATTTTATGTAAATAAAATTTTGGTTATTTCCAACATTTAAGTCAATTTGAAGTGCTATTGTAGCATTCAATTTAATTATAACAGAGATGTATTTGGTTTTAGTCTATTTCTTCTGAAAGTGTAGACTTTACTAAAATGTCTGTTGTATGAAATTTTTATCTATGTTTAGGTATTATGTAATTCTGATCTTGTGAAATAGTTTTATGAGGTTTGTGTTAATTCACTTTTTGTAATTTCGAAATCTATGTAGAAAGCCTTTCCATTTGTTAAAAGTGGTTGTAACGTCATTGATTTTTTGAGTGGGTTGTCTAGCAAGACTAACAGCTCCTTTTGGCGCCTTTTTCATGTCAATAAATTTTTTTTTAAATTTGAATTTGAATTTGAATTTACAGTTTAATGAGGCTAAATAAGTAATTGAGTGAATACCTTAGTCAATATATTACAGAATTTGTACTGATTTTTCATATGTAGAAAGAGCAACCCTTTCTTGAATAAACTTATGCTACCATTAAGCTTATTTTCGCTATATGGAATACATGCTCTTTCTATTAGATTTCTCTCGATGAACAAGGTTCTTGCTTTAGACCACTTAATTGGATAAAAACATTTTCTAACATGTTTACTACAGCACTGTTTCTCTGATCGGTAACAATATCATAATTGTTTCTATAGAGACATAACCAAGAGTGGCATCGCCCCCTCTTGACCCGGATATATAATCGTCTAGTAGAGCAAGAGTGGAAATAGAGTCCATGCACAAAAGGAAACTGGAATCACTAAATAATCAACCGTTGGAAATGGAAAGAAATAGGAGATGAATCCAATTTCTGCAACCTCTCATCCCGACAGCTATCAGGAAATGAGAAGAGGGCACCAACTCTGGGCATCTAAACAATAACTGAATTTGTCTGAACCTTTATTCCCCAGGAGTGAAATTCTGAGCAGACACCAAAAGTAGCTATCGTGTAATATAAAGGAAAATCTCAAAAACGGTTGAAGTGCATATTATTTGAGAGAGAGAGAGAGAGAGAGAGAGAGAGAGAGAGAGAGAGAAATTTAAATTTATTTCAAGAAATGTGTCTTAAACATTATTATAGCCTCGTGTAACTCTTTATTTAGAAACGCAAATAATTCAAGAATTCTTGATCCAGAGGCCCCTACTAACAATATTCGCAGTCCCGAGTTTCTGGAAAGTAAGGTGAGCGTTGTGGCTCGCGCTTAACCAAGTCAAGGAATGTGATATTAAAGGCTTCATTACCCCATAATGGATGCGTTTCCCGAGATGGAACTCCACCACCGAGGAAACATCTGTCGTTAAGCTTCACTTTCGCCGCTGACATCATCATCCTCCATCCCACCTTCCAGGGTTTCCTTCCTCTCGTCTCGACAGCGAATGATTTTCTTCGAGTTTTTCGTATCTTGACAGAAGATAGACAGAAT
>NC_087202.1:143497444-143502444 GCF_015104395.2 Macrobrachium nipponense | reverse complement strand
AACTTTCCTGCAATATTTTACAATGGAAAAACATTTTAATATAATAATTTAAAATCAATTGCGCTCACAGTAATATATTCTGCAACTACTTCTTTTCTGTTCTTAAGTTGTGTATTCTTTTAGTGTGTTTTTCTCTGTCATTTTGAGAGGTGCACCTTTTTGTTCTTCATTTTAAGTAAATTTTTGAATTTTTTTCTTTTTTTACCGAGTTCAATTTTTGTAAAGGTCATTTTATGTTTTCTTGGTTTTTAATGTGTAAATATATGTGTGTATTTAAGTTTAGCTTAGTTTCCATTTTAAGTTTCTTTTAATTATGTTCTCGGATGCCCCTTTCTTTTATAGATGTCCTGATGATGTGTGTGTGAAGATAAAAGTCCCATAAAAACACTACTTAAACGTTGCAACCATACATTTCGAGCGCTTCCCTCTGTGCTCCTGATCAGTGGTAAAATATGGACATAGAATATCTTACAAGAGTTTATATACAAAGCATATGTATGTATATATATATATATATATATATATATTTATATATATATATATTATATATATATATATATATATATAGACCGGCTGCCGGACTATTGAGATACAACGAGCGAGATACCGACTGTAACCCTTACCGGTATTTAGGAGTAGACTTGTAAACTGTGAAACTGACCGTCTGCCGAAAATATATGGGTGGCTTACTTAACAAGCACCACTCATTGCTCGTTAGATTTTGGGTCTAGATCCAATATATGAGATACCAGATGAAACTAATATATAATATATCTGCAGATTCTACTGATTATAGAATGACCAGTGACAGACATTTTGGAGGGTGGGTTCCCCCTGACAGACGCACTTAAAAGGGGGGGTTAATTGGATCTAGATCCAACTTAGGAGATACCGAGTAGAATTTACACTACAATAGCACTGCACATCCTAGAATACTGTGGTGGTAATGACAGACATTTTAGTGGGTGGTTTCCCCCTGACAGACACACACTAACAGGTGGGCAGGGGGAAGGGGAAGCCCTGATAATGAATGTCTAGATTAGTATAGTGGGCTAATATTGACCCGTATTATACATTATCGTGATATATTTAATAAATATTTTTATCCTTTCTATATCCTTTGTATTTATCTAACACAGTGTTTCCCAACCTTTGACACTTTGAGGAACCAGAGACAATTTTCCTCATCCCAAGGAACCCCAATACACACACACACACATACATATATATATATATATATATATATATATATATATATATATATATATATATATATATATATATATATAATACACGTAAGCATTTGTATTAATTATCTTTAGTAAAACAGAGGGAAAAAATCTCGCACGATATGTTACGATAAAATAAATCATAGGACTACGATTTCTCACGCCATGTTTAACGAAAAATATATACTTATAAATAACAAATAATTAAATAAAACATGAATTCTTACGGAACACCTGGCGATCGTTCACGGAACCCCGGTTGACGATGGCTGATCTAACACAAAAATAATTTATTTGTTTCATATAAATAACAGTCATCTGTAGGCCCATAATAATTCAGTCATATTATTATTTTGTCAAGCAAGCAACTGACTTCAATTATAGTAGGGGAGCCCGGGGCTATTTGGCTACAGGGGTAGGTTAGCATACTCAACATGACTTTAAAGTTTACCAATAGGATGACTCTAATACATATACTGTGTAATTGCCACGTGGTTCCTCAGTTACCAGCAAAATTCTATAGAGATAAAACGTAGGAGCTCGAATTTATGAGACAATTTTTGATTTTGATTGTAGTAAGTAAATATTTTAATCTTTCTGTTATTTGCTATGACATCTATACATTCATGAAGATTAGTTTTCAATTATAGCATAGTTTTCTTTATGGTTTAAAGATTCTATAGCATTAAAATTATTAATTCAAGGCTTCTTGGTGTGGACTGGTAATCGGTTTTGTACCAAATGGTATGGATGGGCAAGTTGGCTCAAAATAAATGGGGCAAGTTGGCACACGTTATTTGATAACAATAGTAAGCCTATTTATTTATTTAATTTACGTTTTGTTTCTGGAAAATTGGAAGGATAATGAGATTAGTGTCTTATCATTTCCTCCACGTTGCTCTCACAAGTTGCAGCCCCTGGATTTGAGTGTTTATAGACATCTGAAGAAATGTGTTAACAGGGCATGTGATTCGTGGATGACTGGTAATCCAGGATCAAGTATACCCATCTGTGACATTCCTGGTAAGGTTTCCTCGGCTTTACCTCTAGCTGTCACTTATTCTGATATTCTTAATTGGTTTAGGATTGATGGAATTTCAACTTTGAATTACAGACTATTTCAAGATTTTGATTTTACGGGTGGTTATGTAACAGATTGAGAGATGTCCGAAAAGACACATGGGCTTCGGATCAGTCATCAGCGTGATACAGAGTTTAAGAACTGCTCCTGTTGATCCAGAAGAAAGCTCAGCTGAAGAGAGCCTGTGTTTGGTAAGCCAGGAGAAGTGTAGGTCCAGTGCATGGCATGTAACATGTGGGAGCATGAAGACTATGACGGGGATTTATCTCACACCTGCCACATTACAACTAGATGATGATCTGAAGTAATACTAATGCCTTATATTTTGTATTTTGGAAGTTCAGAGGGTATTTTTGCTATTTGATTTAAATGCAATGTAGTAATTTTCTTTTAATTATCAATGTGCCAACTTACCCCATAATGTGTGCCAACTTACCACGTGGGGCAAGTTGGCACGAAAAGTTATTTTTTTCTAAAGCGTATTGTTATCTTATGTTGAAAGCAAACAACAATTATTTTGCTCTATGATAAAGACGAATGTTAATATTTTTCAATGGTGGTAAGAATTTTGCAAAAATGTTTGTTTTATATTCGCAATAACCAAAATTGTAAAAAGTGTGCCAACTAGCCCCGGTCTCCCCTACTCGCTTTAGCTTTGTTTACGAGATGAAAATTAATGTAGCGGTGGTTGGAAGACTGGCACTATAAAGTAGCATATAAGTTCTTATCATTATTAGAGTTATTGCTGTAAAATGTCTATGTACATAACATTTGTTAAATAGAGTAATACGCACCCATTAAATAGATAGTAATACATATGTAATATATACGCTATAGTCAAGGTACAGATCATAATAATTGCGCTACAGCCTACTCGGTTTGTTTTATCGAGGCAGGACTACCTTCTTTTGGTTTCAACTGACTTTCATGCTAATGAAATTATCGATACATTTTTGTATTATCAGTTTTATGAATGAATATTGTTGTTACTATAGTCGATTTTTTTTCGGCTGGTGTAAAATTCGTCAGATATAATACACCTGGCTGAGGAAGGACACAGAGGATCTCTGTTTTCTAAACAATCTCTCTGCACACCAAGTTATTTCGAACATTTCCATTCTCTCAAGAAGATTATGAATAAATACAAGAGCAAACTAGACCAAAAAAATAATAATAATCACCTGGCATTAATGTAAAGAAAACAAGAGAAATTAAAAATTAGTGCGATTGTCAATTTTTTCTATCGTTAATGTTTAAGAGTCAGTGTTTAGCGAATTGTTAGGGTTTAGTGAGTAAGCGTTTAGTGAATTTTTATGAGTAAGTGTTTGATGAATGTTTAGGGTTTAGTGACTGTTTAATGTGTCAGCATTCAGTGAATGTTTACTGAGTCTTTAGGGTTTAGTGAATGTTTTGTGAATGTTATTGAATGTTTACTGAGTCTTTAGGGTTTAGTGAATGTTTTGTGAATGTTATTGAATGTTTATTGTGTAAGTATTCAGTGAAGAAAGTTTTGCGAATTTTAAGTGAGCGTTTAGTGAATGTCTTGTGAATGTTAGTGTTTAGCAAATGTTTAGTATGCAAATGTTTATTTAGTTTTTAATGAGTGGATGTTCATTCACTGTTTAGTATTTAATAAGTATTTAGGGTTTGGTAAGCAGTCAGTATTTAATGAGTTCTTAGGGTTTAGTGAATGTTTAGTGTTTAATTAATGTTTAGGATTAAATGAGTGTTTAGTGAATGTTTACCGGGTGTTTGGGGTATAATGAGTATTTAGTAAATTTAGTGTTTTAAGTGTTTAGTGAACATTTAATGTATTTGGGTATTCAGAGTGTTTTGTGTTATTGAGAGTGTGTGTGAGTGTATGTTAAGTGTGTGTATGTGTGTGTGTATGAGTGTGGGTGTGTGTGTATAGTGAATGTATGCAAGTGTGAGTGCTTACTGAGTAAGTGCATTGTGAGTGTTGGTGTTTAGTGATTGTACTACATTACTGTTTATATAGTGCTTCGCTACCATATACAAAGAAAGTCCTGTATTTACATAAACCATTTATGCTTGACACTGCTTGAATCCAAAAGCAGATTCTTAGGCCTGACCACAATGGTTGGAGTGCTTAGGTGTGTTTTCGTAAGGTAATTTTTCTTTGTGAAATTGGGTCGAATAATAATAATAATAATAATAATAATAATAATAATAATAATAATTAATAATAATAATAATAATAAGATTTTAAAAAGAAAATTAGTAATATATAGTACGAAGAGCTGGACCCAGACCTTTCAATATGGCCTTCCGAAGTCACTCTCGGCAGGGAGATCGCTACTCCAGTGACTGACGCCCTATGCCTTGCACACAGCTGACATATTTGCACATTCGGTTGTCCGATTTTTATGACTGTTGGAGACGCATTATAAATCATATTAACAATGGTAAATACATTGAACAGACGTGAGGATATAATATGATGTTAGTGCCTGTCTACTGGATATAATGAACAAATAAAGAAAAAAATATTACTAGGGAGAAAATTAGCCGAATAATGGTCGTCAAAGCCAGCATCGATAGAATGCATTGAAACACATTACATAGGCTGCCTGTGGTGCGTGCCGGCGGGAAGTTAAGAGACAAACGCACTCAGCTGGCTTTAAACATCAAACTGGGTATCATTTTTATTTGAGTTTAGATTTTCTTCC
>NC_087202.1:143464944-143492444 GCF_015104395.2 Macrobrachium nipponense | reverse complement strand
GTCCACCACTTTTTCTCTTCGTCATTTGTGACCAGGATTTGCTGATATTATTGTCGTTTTTTCGTCTTTCCCAAAATTTCTGTATCGGCCAAACTAATTAGTTTATAACTTAATACTAAATATAACCAAGCTAACACTCCCTCGATTTCGTCATCTTTACTTATACCTGTATATATTATACAAACCAGATTTAATTTCTAATTTGACACCATGTTTATTAGTCATGTACTCAATAATCTCGCTGAGCCTGACAAACGAATAATCAGTAATATTGAGAAAATCTTTTATAAGATAAATTCGATTAATTCTGTCATTCTCTTATATAATAATAATAATAATAATAATAATAATAATAATAATAATAATAATAATAATAATAATAATAATAATAATAATAAACCACATAGCAAGTGAATGCCCGGCACTTGCGCAGAACCAGTACAAAAAGAGGCATGATTCAGTGGCAAAAGCCCTCCACTGGAGCCTGTGCAAGAAACATCAGCTACCTTGCAGTAATAAGTGGTACGAGCACCAACCTGAGGGAGTGATAGAAAACGATCACGCAAAGATCCTCTGGGACTATGGTATCAGAACGGATAGGGTGATACGTGCAAACAGACCAGACGTGACGTTGATTGACAAAGTCAAGAAGAAAGTATCACTCATTGATGTCGCAATACCATGGGACACCAGAGTTGAAGAGAAAGAGAGGGAAAAAAAATGGATAAGTATCAAGATCTGAAAATAGAAATAAGAAGGATATGGGATATGCCAGTGGAAATCGTACCCATAATCATAGGAGCACTAGGCACGATCCCAAGATCCCTGAAAAGGAATCTAGAAAAACTAGAGGCTGAAGTAGCTCCAGGACTCATGCAGAAGAGTGTGATCCTAGAAACGGCACACATAGTAAGGAAAGTGATGGACTCCTAAGGAGGCAGGATGCAACCCGGAACCCCACACTATAAATACCACCCAGTCGAATTGGAGGACTGTGATAGAGTAAACATAATAATAATAATAAATATTATTATTATTATTATTATTATTATTATTATTATTATTATTATTATTATTATTATTCACCCAAATCAGTTGCATTATAGTATTCAGGAATGGATAGTGAATTTCTAAGCATTATGTATAAAAACATTAAACAAGTATAAATGATTAACTGTGCCATGAATATCTTGCATTAGGAGAGAGAGAGAAGAGAGAGAGAGAGAGAGAGAGAGAGAGAGTGATTAATATAAGCGGACCCAACCTTTATTGCAAGGATTGTTAAGGATTATGTACGACAAATGAACCAATATCTCCAATACCAGGATTTCGGGCATTATGCCAATATCCTTTCTTCGTGCCTATGTTTTCGAAAAATCTTGATGAACCGAGATAGCCTGAAACACCTAGAGACAAAGGAAATTATGAGAGTGTAGCCTATGTTGAAACGGCCATGCACTGTATTGTACTGCAGTGGTTTGGATTAAATATTATTAATAAAATACTTATCGTAAGTTGGCCGCCCAAGGGTTTATTTTTATGAAAATACAAATGCATACATTCACGCAGACACATCTCTCACACACACACACACATATATATATACATATATATATATATATATATATATATATATATATATATATATATATGTATACATATATAATATGAATAACTTGCTCACGAAGTATATAAATCGTGATGCTATGTATAAATAAAGGTGAGACCAAGGAAAATGGAAAGGCGAGAAAGCCAAGAACTTTCTGTCTAACATGAGAGAGAGAGAGAGAGAGACAGACAGACAGACAGAGATAATAATTATATACATGTGGGACTAATTAATTAGTAGTTAATTTAAGTTCCTTCTCTCTCTCTCTCTCTCTCTCTCTCTCTCTCTCTCTCTCTCTCTCTTATGCTCGCTATATCTCTATCCTATTTTCGTCTTTTCACTCATTTATTGGAATATTTTTGTAAATTTCATGTTAACTAATACAAAATGTATTGTTTTTCGATTAAAATTTGCCTACACAAGGCACAGTGCCTATATCCTTAATCTATTTTTTCATGACGTTATATTGTTTTCTGACTGAATCATCTATTGACCATGTGTGTGTTTCTTCAAGGTGTGGCTGCCTTATATCTCTAATTCGTTTCTGTAGAGTGAATTGGGTGTTACGGGCATGTGAATTCGTAATATATTATAAAAATATGAAAACCAGCCAGCTGCTTCTTAATAACAACCCGGAGCCCCCAGAAACGTCTTTGAAGAGAAGGAGTGTCATCTACCATTCCTATATCGGGATGACCACAACCAGACTCTCCAAGCTTCTCTCTTCCCATCTTCAAGAATTGGCCATTTTCCTTCACTACAGGGAAAAGCATAACAGAAAACCAGAAAGAGCTGAACTTATAACGAACATAAAAATTATTGACCAAGCACTGGACCGGAAACGCTTACGTTATCTTGAAGCATTACACATATTAGAGAAAAAACCGACTATCAACACGGTAAAAAAGACAGAATTTCTTCCTACAATCTTAAGAAGAAATAACACAAGAAATCAACCGACTCCATACACCGCCACGAGAGAGAGAGGAGAGACTGAGAGAGAGAGAGAGAGAGAGAGAGAGAGGAACAAGCAGAGAGAGAAAGAGAGAGAGTGAGAAGGAGTGAACGAGAAAGAGATAGAGTGAGAAGGAGCGAACGAGAGAGAGAGAGAGAGAGAGAGAGAGAGAGAGAGGAACTTGCAGAGAGAGAAAGAGAGAGAGAAAGCGGGAGAGAACGAACAGACGACATGTCACCTGGACGGCCTGCAATACCTACCACCCAGGAGGTAGGTACAGCCGCGGAAAAGATTACGTTTACCCCTGAGGTTACTAGACACGCTAAATGGCATCGCCGCTTTTGTTTACGTAGTAAAGTGTTAAAAATATGAATGAATTCGCTGTTCGCAAAGGCAAGCCTTATTGGTGGAGACGTTTCCTTACCAGTTAACATATTTTCACTTAATTATTTGAAAAGAAATAAAATGACTTGATAAAGAAAAAATAAGTTTAAAAACAAATTACAATGAGATTCATGGTTTCATACATGATTTTTTAAGATTATATAAGACGGTTTATCAGACAGAAATTACAAAAAGTAATATCATCATACAATTACTATTGGCTCTAGAGACTGGCGTAGGAAATGGAAGAGCAGGGACGGGAAGCAGGGTGTTCGGGAAGAGGGAGGAGTTGTTTGTAAGGTAGAGACAACTATCCAAGCATGTATAATTTCGGTAACGATTTGTCTCTTAACTCCTAAACCTTTTAAAGCTAGTTCTGATTTCCCATTGAAACGATAAATAATGTAGCTAAATCGACCGAAAAATATTGATACAATTCATATAAAACCATATTGACATAACCTATCCCTATAGGTATACGAAATGAGAGAGATATTTACCTAGAACGTCAAATGAATGACTGGACGTAAGGGTGCCTCTGATTGGCTGATTACAGTTATGAGCATTAATTCGTTTATCGACAAATGCAATGAGACTCATCATGTTTTGTGTAATCCAAAGATTTGAACATTATTTTTTCTACGCTGAAAATTCTTTCAAATTTGTGTAATTCACTCCAACAGCGGAGGAAAAGTAGTTCCATGTTGAATAGCCAACCGTTCTGTATATCGTTATCAGAACAGAATAAAAAAAATTTATTTTTAATTTTTTTGCAAGAATATGGATGAATAATATATTTGAAAATATTGAATTCCCAACAAACAGATACACAGGAATTTGGAGATGATAATACATGGACAGAGAAATTTGAATTAATACAAATTTCATTTAATGCATTGGCGATCGTGATAGGAATTTTATTTTTAGACACTTTGTAGCAGTTGTCGGATAACATTTACTTTTTTTAGCTCATTCGTTGTGGCTAAGAATTTAGGATGTCTACCCAAAAATTATCAGGTAAAAACGAAGTTTCCTTTTCACCGACCGCTGCTGAGATCACCCTAACAACTTTTAATTTAGAGTTATTTTTCACTATTAACACAATCTTAGCATGCCACAGTTTTAATAAAAAATTATCAGCCACTGACCGTTGCTAAACGGTCTTTTACTTTCAAATTTTACTTATTTAACATTATTGATAACATGGTCACTCATAGACTGTATATATTTTTCGTTTACCATATACAAAAAATTCTATATTTTAATATATATATATATATAGATATATATATATATATAATATATATATATATGTTACGGTCAATATATATATATATATCTATATATATATATATATATATATATATATATATATATATATCTATATGTTACGGTCAATATATATATATATATATATAGATATTATATATATATATATATATATATATATATTATATATATATGTTAACGGTCATTTTGAGGAATTGGTCATTTTGCAAACTGCCCGGTCATTTGGAAAATGACCAAAATATCTGTCAGTATGCAAAATGCCCAAATAATTGTGGTCATTTTGGAAAATGACCAGAAGTTTGGTCATTTTGCAAAATGACAATTAGTATCGTTGGTCATTTTGTAAAGTTACCCCAATAGCTGCTGGTCATTGTGCAAAAATAAACAAATAGTAACTTAAAATTGATAATGATAAGAAAAGTCTTAGTATTAATAAATGTGTGTACACCTGTTTAAATAAACCATGTTTTGCCCTAGTTTGTAAGTTCCGCCATCATTGCTCAGTTATAATTGCCTTTGCATTCGCAAACTCCGCTCGTCCACGGTCAACAAGTGGAATAGGAACCATGACAGTGTTCCCTGTAAGGGCTGGCTTGAAACGCTGTACTGATTTATCCTTCATTTTTTTAGCTTGCTTCTCTTATTGTATTTTCGATTCCCTTCGTTCAGCCTGAATGCTACGATTTCTATTGCATAGGCAAACAGAGCACAGGATCATCAACATTGTCATTTACAGTTGAACAACACTGACCAGAAGGATGACATGGAATATTTTGACCACACGAGTTGCAATTTATAGCACAACTTTCAGCACCTCTCCCCTGTTCTACATTTTGATATTCTTCATTAACTAAACAAAGTGCTTCTGCAAGATGCTCCTCTGTCTCCATGCCTTCCATTATTTCTTCTAGTTATGTGACAGCAGAAATACCAAGATGAGCCTTTTCTCCGTACATGGCTTCATAAGGTGTCCTGCCATTCCAGAATGGAAGCGCGTGTTTTTCTGCCACTGAACAAAGCGCAGTCCATTTGACCATTGTGTAGTGTTGTTATCTTTCATCCAGCAAGCGAGTATTGCTTCAACATCTCTGTTTGCTCGTTCCACGGAACCCTGTGATTGAGAATATCTTGGTTTCCCATGAACTAGCTTACATTCTGGCCACATAGCCAGAACTTCCTTGATTACCTTATTTGAAAATTCTCTCCCATTGTCAGACTGAAGAATATGAGGGGCTCCTTTATCACAGAAAATGTCAACTAGGTGAAAAGCTACCTCCTCGGCAGTCTTAGTCTGTAGGGCTCGAAGGCATATCATCTTGGTCAAGTGATCCTGGTAATTGAAAATGAAACGGTACTTCCCATCTGGTTGACCTCTGCATATCAATCAAGTCAACCTGCAAAGACACAGTGCAAGACAAAATTATAAGTAATGCAAATACATCATCATAATTATTATTGTCAGCAGAATTATATTATTATTATTATTATTATTAATTAGTAGTAGTAGTAGTAGTAGTAGTATTGGTATTAGTAGTAGTAGTAGTAGTAGTAGTAGTAGTAGTAAGGTCATGCATATAATTTATTACATTAAGGTTAGATTGGAAGGCTAGGAAATGCCTACAATAACTTAGTGAATAATAATGTTTGTTTATTTCGTTACTAACCTGAGCTCGAGAATTCATGCTGTTCGAGACGATTGGCTTGACAACCACACACTTCCGCACACTACTTTTCTTTAGCTGACATTCCTCACATATTTTCTTTGGTTGCCTTACACATACTAGTTCTTCCTCCGTGGCCAATTATGCGATGAATAGCTATAAGTACATCAAACACATCTTTAGCACAAACGAATCGCAGCTGAGTTCCTTTCTTCTGCAACCTTTTCACGGTGGTACCCTCAATTGTGACCCCCAGTATTTCTATTTTTGTAACAAACGATAATCCTGCTTAGTCTTCGTAGGAATTAGATTGTTTAAGTTCATTCAGGCGACTAATTACTCGTTCGTATTCTTGCCGGGAAATAAACTTGAAACTATTTGTAGCTTTGTTTTCTTCAGACTCTAGAAGTTTTGTTTGGAAAAGACTTTTCTTACTTTCCATTGTGAAACTTTTCAGTGTACAATATACTTGCAACAAAAATAAGTGATGAGAGGAGCACGAATATTTCCGTCCTCGGCCGAACCTAAGTAGGAACTAACTGCCTGTTCAGACAAACATACACTTGCCCCCCCCCCCACACACACTCTTCGAAACATTTGTATCTGCTTAGGATACTAATTCGAGCGTGTTTAAAGTTCAGTTTTAGTTCTTTCAATATTCTAATATACTTGTAAAGTGTAATGTAAGTTTTTAATGTTGAATAAAAAAAACACACACCTTTATTAATACTTAGACTTTTCCTAATCAATTTTAAGTTACTATTTGTTTATTTTTGCATAATGACCAGCAGCTATTGGGGTAACTTTACAAAATGACCAACGATACTAATAGTCATTTTGCAAAATTGTCACCAAACCGTTCTGGTCAGTTTTCCCAAAATGACCACAATTATTTGGGCATTTTGCATACTGACAGATATTTTGGCCATTTTCCAAAATGACCGGGCAGTTTGCAAAATGACCAATTCCTCAAAATGACCGTAACACACACACACACACACACACACACACACACACACACACACACACACACATATATATATATTATAATATTATATATATATAATATATATATATATATATATATATATAGATATGTCTATATACATATATAATATATTAAATAAGCTTTATCTATTTCGGTGTTCATCCCTTGATAGAGACTGCCTGACAGTGGTTCAAATACAGTGATGAGGAAAGAACTTGTTTTCCACGTAAATGTTGGAGTAGTGTCATGGCTTGGCTGTTCACTCATTATGTCATAAAAGAATGCCGGCCACATTTAAGAAAATAGACGAGCAAAATAAATTTCTGATTTATTTTGCTAGATATTTTTGTGATCACATGATATCAATCTCTCTCTCGTCTTCTGAAATGGGTTGGGGACTATGTATACGCTTTTAAAGAAACGTGTCCATAAAATGTTTACTCAAATGTAGTTACTGTATTTGTTTTCGGAGAGGAAATTCAGCAGCAAACTCAAAAGGTATTACGAATGCAGAAAATATCGTCAACGATGCCTTCCATGCTTTTTATTGTTCAACGTTTCTACCATACACAACGAGATTATTATTATTTTTTTTTTTTTACTGAGGATTGATCTTTGCATGAGGTTGTTCAATCTTGAGTTTCGTAAGGTCAAGAAACATTGAAGTATCCTTGTAGAGAGCTGTCTCACATTCCACTTTAAAATTTCCAGTAATTTCATTTATATACTCGAAAATTCAGAACTATGGTTATTATATTTAAAAAAAAATATTGTGTGAGCCATACTACTACTACTGCTAATGATAATAACGCAACTGGTATAATGCAGACTTGAAGTTATAAGTCATTTTGTTCTTTGATAATGTACAGGACAGACCCAAATATAACTTGCTACTATATTTATTTCCATCACCAAAGTAGAAACCTAATAGCTAATTAACATTTAAAGTTCATAAAAATCAATATCTTGTCCAGCCTTCATCGTTTGCGATCACCTCTTGCAACTTATTTGTCATAGATGCAACGTGGTTGTTAATCATTTGCTGATATCGTCGGCATAAGAACTCCCACTCTCGTAATGTGCGCTCAAGCAGTTGGTGAGATCGCTCCTGTCCTTGCTCCCATCTGCTAATTATATTTCCCGATACATTTAGGTTTCATGTCGCACCCTTTACTAGCCCATTCCAGGAGTTCAATATCTGGTTGTTCTGCAAACCATCACCTAACAATGTGGGCATTAAGAATAGGACTGTTATCCTATCAAAAAAGAAAATTGAAGCAAGTATCGCCGAAGAGATTTTTGTATATATTATTTGCATCATTAATTTGTATCATTAAATTGAAAATCTTATATTAGATGCTATGAAACTATAGTAACTTGCCATTATCTAATTATGATGAGCAAGACAATGAATATCGCATAAGTTATTCCTTCAGGATAGGGAAGTGGGTATGCACGGACAGAAGGCACCATTACTTCTTGTAATATCTCTATATATTTCTCAGCAGTGAAGCGGCCGCCAACTTCAGCAAGTTCTCCCACACCGTGTAAATGCATCCAGCCTTATACATTGCATGATAATACATAGTCACTGTGAGCAATTTCATATATGAACTGTTGCTCGCATCTTCTGTTCTTTGGCTGCCAGCAGTGTAGTCGTCCGTGAGTTACCGAAGTGAATGTCTTCACATCACTGAATATGACTCGAGCCCAGTAATCGAGGGTTTTATCAGCATACCGAAGTGCAAAAGCCAATCTTGCCCTTTTATGGTGTTCAAGTTTCCCCTTTTTAAACAAGATCCGATAAAACAGATCTGAATCATGAAGATGATTCCTCACAGTGATGTGCACAGACCTCTAAATACAGCTCGTCCCTAATGGCTACTGCATTCTTAAAAGGAGACTTGATTGCAGTCAAGAATTTGCCCATCATCTTCAGATGTCTTCCTAGGTTTCCTGGTTCCCGCCACCGCCTCCACCAGCGTCTGACTATTGTCTTTGAAATGCCAAATCCCCTCGTATTGAAACTGCCCCATTTGACAGCCTCTCCCTTTTAGCGCAAATATTGTCCCTCGTTGGCAAAGCCTTTTCTCTTGCGAATACATTCTCAATAAGGTTTTGGTTTATGTAGTTTCTTGAGGTTTACAAAACAGTTTAAGTGAAACCTTTTCCCTCGGCCAAAAAGTTCATATGAAAGCCCTACCCTTTATAATTTTTTTTGAAAATATAAAAAAATTGTGGGGTGCGCTTGTGTGCTAACTTTCAAAATGTACGCCTAACCCCACACATTTGTGTATATTCTATTCATAACCAGCACTTAAACCATAATTAAATGTGTAAAAGGATAATAAAGTTTTTATTATATTCGTGTTATAACAGCAATAGATATAATAATAATAATAATAATAATAATAATAATAATAATAATAATAATAATGATAATAACAATATTAACAACAATAATAATAATAATAATAATAATAATATAATAATAATAATAATAATAATAATAATAATAATATTAAAATTATTATTGATATAATAAAATGTGTACTCACCATGAAAATACTTTCGTGGTATAACAATCATGGATGTTATACTGATGATGATGATAATGATAATGATAATAATAATAATAATAATAATAATAATAATAGAAGTATTGATAATAATATTATTAATGATAATAGCAAATAATAATGATAATACGGTAATATTAGTAATTATGATGTTGACCATGATAACATTCCATCATCATAATGTTTAGCCATTAAAATAATCATCACCAATATCATAATAATAATCAAACACACAAAAATTATAGGAAAATAATACTACTGCACTCACTACTGCTTCACTAAGAAAAGCAAATATTTTAATCTGTACTCACTATGAAACTACTGTACATCCGCTAAAGAACTTGAAATAATGGGGGGTGGGAGAGTGGGGAAATAATTGTCATAATCTAGATTGTAAACTGTGCGGTGATTGGCTGACACTTACGGGCGCCTTATGGGGAGAAATGCTGATTGGCTTAGAACTGACTACACGCTTAGTGACGCGCGCTCTCATTGGCTCACTCTTGGCTGCCAACGTGCTTCCTTGTGGTTCTAACTGAGCTCTTATGAGGCTGTAACCTCCGCGCGACACTACGTTCATTCATGTAGACAAAGTCGATAATTCCTACTGCTCAAGTAGGGATTTCGACCTTTTTGAAACTCCTGAATAGCATAGAAATGCAACAAATAGACAGAGGAAACGTTGCCAAATCTACTGGTATGCCTAACTCGATATTGGTGGGGGTGGCGTTCACAACTCTGTGGTTCTGAGGCTCTCTTTTCTTTTTACATTTTACTGCATAACCCATTCATCGCTTTCGCCCCATTCACGGCTTTTCCCCAACTATCATTCTCTCTCTCTCTCTCTCTCTCTCTCTCTCTCTCTCTCTCTCTCCTTTCATCCCAGATGGAACACTAACACTTTACCTACGTTCAAAAACGTTCTTTCCAGTGGGTAAACTCCATTTGCATATTACCAGCCATTTTGCCAAAGCAACTCATTTTTTTTTTTTTTTTTTTTTTTTTTTTTTTGTGGTCGGGTAAATGGATTTTAGCGATGAAACCCACAAAACAGTCAAACATAATCATCAGATGTGAATCACTTGACATGAATATTTTGCTGTTGATGCTTTTTACCAAATGTTGCACATTTACGCTTTTGCTTATATGGTAATTGCATACTGATGAGAGAGAGAGAGAGAGAGAGGAGGTAGCACTAGTCTGATTTGTACGTGGTAGGAAGTGTAACACCATATGTTTCCTACCGAGATGATTCGTACGAATAAATATTGCCTTCCGTCATTTGGTCTTCTTTCGATAACGCCGCATTCCTAAATCTCGTCTATATTATCTTTCCCACATGTTTCGTTTGCAGTTATACTGTTATACTCTGAACCTGGGTCAAAATAATGCTTTTCCCGTTTAAACGTTTCGAAGTACAAAAGTAGTCTGGCCTGAAAACGAAATTATTATTTGTTTACCGCCGTCATCGTGGCCGACTGTGACATTTATGAGTGGCGATGGTGTCTGATGGAGGCATCTTCATCTCCTGGTTTTAAAATGGGACTTTTCTATCCTGGTTCCGACTCGTGATTGGCGTTCTGATTGTTGGTCGAAAAAATATTTTTTTTTTACTGTTTTGTGGGCGGATATCTGCTTAGTCACCTCTTTCCTTATAATTATGTATGCCGTGACGTACTACCTTTCTGAAGGACCTCTCCGAAATCATAGTTTTTGATTCGGTTGTTTATCTTACCTTATCTGGAGGGTATCCTCTCTATTACATGACTTGATGATGAACGAGACAATAGTTATTACTGTTTCTTATTATTGTTTTTATTATTGCTGCTTAAGGTTATTTCTTTCTTTTCCTCGCTGTACTCCCGTCCTGCGTTTTTTATGTCTTTTCCAGAATGCTTCTTGAAGAATCTTTTGCACCATTATCTCAGTCGCTGCCTCACCTTCCACGACTTCCTTTTATGTCACCTTTAGTCATGACAATATCCGTTCGTTTGTTCTCACCGTCTCATTTGAAATATCACCATCCACGATCTCCTATGGTTGCTTCCCAAATGTCAACATTATGTAATGATACGAGTCAATTTACCGAAGCTGATCCGTCATTTGTAAACAAATATACTTTGAAAACTCCTTTTTGATGATTCGATTTAGGATGAATGATGGAATCAAGATGAGAATAATATGTATGTATATAAAAATAATATATACACATACACTTACATATATATTTTTTCATTTATATTTATAGACAATAAACACACGCTCTCGCACCCACAACATGTTTCCGGGCCATTATGTGATGTTCACTCAACTCAAGACCAGCAACAATTCCATTATTCAGTCTCTCAGCACGCCACAGGAGTCTGAAGTTTGATGGCAACTTACAGATTTTAAGAATAGCATGTTACTACGTCACTTAGAGGACATACTCAGAGACGAGGATTAAATAAAATTCCACTTGGTCCTCCCCAGCATTGGGAGACTACACTCTCTCTCTCTCTCTCTCTCTCTCTCTCTCTCTCTCTCTCTCTCTCTCTCTCTCTCTCTCTGGTTACAGTTTCAAAAACATATTTCTGAGAACAATCGCTCTCAAAATGATCTTCGGGAATATCATGCACAGAATAATGACCAGAATATTTCATATTTAAAGTGAAACTGAAAATGTAATTTGATATCACACTGGCTACCAGTTTGTTAGTCTGCTCTAAGATTCTCGGAAACATTAAATTTTTTCTGGAATTCGGTGCCACTGGGGAAGATTGATGTCTTTCCCAGGCTATGGATTAACGACTAGTAATTACATGAGCGATAGCATACGTGCCCGTGCGCGCGCACATTTATATATATAATATATTTAAACACACATATATATAAGTGCAAACATATATATATATATATATATATATATATATATATATATATATATATATATATATATATATATATATATATATTGTTATGAACTGTTCGTTCCCTCCTAGAAAATGTGCTCTAACCCTCTTACAAATGGCCTTGAATGGAGGGACGAGAGATCACAACAACAACAAAAAAAAGGAGATCAGAGTTTTGCGCAAACGGGTTATTTAAATGCATGACTTATTCAAAGGGTTCCCAATTTCTTCCGCAATCAGGCATTGTGTTTGACTGCAAAGAGATTGCATTCTAGCATCAGTACTAGGGCGAGGAACACGTGGGGAACGTTACACACTACTTTCTCTCAGTAGAAAAATTTACAAACCATTCAAGGGGCATGAAATGACTGGGAGCTTACACAGAAAGGACTATTACGTTGCTTGAATGAACTAGGGGATGTTTACCAGCATCACAAGGGAATTAATCACAGCATTGAACCAAAATTAAGGGAGTGAGAAGCTGAACAATGAAGGGGGGAAAGTCGCCTTGGAAGAATGGAGATGAAATACAGACAAAAGGCAAAACAATTCCCTGGATGAACTGAAATTTACATCTCACAATACCTGGAAATCCTGGGTTTGGTAGTCTTCTTATCTGCTGATATTCCTGTGCACTATGGAGGTATAAAAATACTAGGGATCCCCCAGAGGAGGCAGGGAGAGCAGAAGGGGTGAATTGGAGTCTGCAGGGCTTGAGAAAGTCTGAGGAAGTCCTGCTTCCGAGCGGTCCAGAACGGTTCTGAGGTGGTTCTGAGAATTTCTGAGAGCGAGCTGCTGTGGCCCCGTTCTTTTAAAATCTCGCCTGGGTAGGCTCCGCCCGAATCCGAGGTTCCCTGTGGCGGGCAAATTAAGATCAGCCAATGTGAGCAAAGAGGCTTTTTCGAGAGAATGGAGGCTTTCAGTTCACAGGGGCAGCTTGCATATGTGCAAGGATGAATGAGTCTTGTTATAAAGAGGTCTTAACTTTCCTTGGTTCTGGCTTAAAATCCTGAACAATATATTAAAAAGAAAAATCGAAATTCACTGTGCATAAAGATATCACTTTCACAGAGGATCTCAATAATACGGAAGATTCAAAAGAGCAGGTTATTTATTCCCAACCTTTCAAAGTCTGGTCTGCCACCGTGTTCAAGGAACCGAATAATAATAATAATAATAATAATAATAATAATAATAATAATAAACACATGTGGAACGTATATTTATGCCCAAGACCATCAACGGCTTATTTCTCCCAATCCTGGGTATGAGGTCTTATCCTGCAGGCCTCACAGCTGCACCCTTCCTCCTTCAGAGTTTTCATTAACATGATTGATTAATCCTCTCCTCGAGTTTATCCAGCTTTTTTTTCCGCGGATCCGTAAACTATCTGACACGTGGTAGAGTCCTCATAGTTATTATTATTATTATTTTTCCAAATATTATTTATTATTATTTTATTATTTTATTTATTATTTATTATTATTATTATTATATATTATAGATATTCGGAATAGTAGAGTCCTCTATTTCCTTCCATGGTCGTCTTATGATAAGTCATGAGGGAGTCTTCTGATATGAGGGGCGCTGTTGTGTCTGTGCTGCGATGTATGGAATTCGTGTGATCCCAGTCCATTGTGGGATTCTTTTCTTAACTGTGTTTTCCCATCGCTTAGGCCTCCGTAGGGGGCTAGTGCCGTCAGTGCACCTCATGAGGTGCAATGTAGGCATTACTTAACGTTCTTTGCAGCGTCCCTTTCATTCCTTTTACTGTACATCTGTTCATATTCTCTTTTTTCAATCTTACTGTCCACCCTCGCATAACAGTGGATTCATAGTGTAACTGTGAGGTTTTCCTCCTGTTACTCATTTCGAACCTTTTCACTGTCAATTTTCGTTTCAACGCTGAATGGCCTTAGTTGCCCCAGTGCTTGGCATGTATGACGAAAAGTCTGTATGAACAAGAAAACTAAATCAAACCATATCTTAGGCTTTATTCAACATTGCTGGGAAAAACAATCACAAAATTATATATTATACATACATATAATATTTATAGATATATATTATATATATATATATATAGTATTTATATATATATATATATATATATATATATATTATATATATATATATTATATATATATAGCTATATATATTATATATATATATATATATATATATATATATATAATATATATATATGGGGATAAATATATATGTACATTGATATATATATAATACCTATATATATATATATATATATATATATATATATATATAGAGTATATATATATATATTCATATATATTTATATATATATTATATATATATAAATATATATAACTATATATATATTATATATATATATTTATATATATATATAGATATATGTATATATATACATATATATATATATATATATATATATATAAAATATATATATATATATATATATGTTATATATATACATATATATGCGCACGTGTGCGTGTGTTTGTGAATGGTGTGCGCGCGTGTGTTTATCACGAGTACATCCACCCTGTCCAGCCTTTTAACCAATCCCATTTTTTTTATTGGTAATGGATGACAGGGACTTAATCCACTCGGCGACCAAGTGCCGGGATAAATTCACGATCAGAGTAAATAAAAGATAGCCCAGGCTGGAACCCTGGTTTGCGCAGATGCAGTTATATATGATTTATTTTTGATCAGTTATTTCCAGGGTAAAACATCTATTTTGGTATGTCTAAGAATTTTGTTTTCAAATATAAAATTCCTTCACACGTCAACATGAAATCCACTTTCGACTTTTGGATATTTGGCCTGAAAAAAAAACTAGATTCTGAATCCTTCCAAGTTAGCTTTCTCTTTATTGTTCAATTTCTCATCAAATGAAATAACAATATAATGTATTTTCCAGCCTCGAGAAGCATTCTGGTTGTAACTGTGGATTCCGTTATCTGACCAAACTACCAACGACAAATGTATTGTGGGGAATCCACAGACAGTAAAACACCAATTCCGTTCTATGCTATGGCGTTACCTGTCAGTTTAGCTGCTTCAGAAGGGAGAAAACTTCCTTGATACAAAGTATCTCGGATCCCATTCTCCCCGCGGTTCGTTTCTCTCTTCTCCTTTCTTGCTTCTTCGGTTTCTTCCTCTTTCTCTCCATTTCGTTACCAGATTCGATGACACCGACTCGATAAAATCAAATGGAGTGTCAGGACCATATCACACCATTAGCAGCAAGGAAGGAAGTTGTCTTTATGTTACGAAGATATAAAAAAATCATATATTAGCAATAATAGAATAATATTTGTTTTTACAATACTAAAAAAATAAGTTCTGCACGATCCAATATAAAAAAAAAACTCGTTCATACAATAAAGTATAAATGAGAACAGCTAATAAAGCATATTATGATAGAATCTGTAGAGAGCAACAGTTTTCAATGATCTCTCTCTCTCTCTCTCTCATGCCTTTGCAATATCTTCGATAAAACCGTGGCCATTAGCTTGCCAATAAATAAATAGTGTGTTGCCTCAGGCAAGAGAGTAGAGATTTGGAAGGCCTCTGTTTCCAAAATAAAATAATTAATAAGAGAATAAGTAACTTTCCAGCCTTGAAACAAAAGTTTTTTCGACCATACGAAACCTCACTGGTTTTACTCAATATAGAAGGAAACTTGTTTCGAAGTTTGACGTTATTTCCTTTACCGGTTCATTTCTAGTATCACGTAGTGTTCTGCTCTGGTTTGTTCCATCAACCAAGAAACTTTACCTCTATATCTAGAGATTATCAGTCTGCCTCATTTCCCTCTTGCATTATCTAAAAAAAAAATCTTCATTCATTAATGAAAGTCTGCCTACCATTACTTACAATAGCTCATCTATTTCACTGCTCAGAAAACAATCTTTATTTTCGTTGTTCGCCTCAAACCTATTATGAAAGCATTGTATAATTAAAACCTCCAGATCTTGAAACTTTGAATTTCTTCTTTAATATGAATTCTCTTTTTGATCCAAAACATAAAGGCTTTGCTTGTTTTTATCCGTCACTATCCAGGATATTTACGGAATGTTTTTCTTTTGTTCCCCTGGCAGTTGAACAGATGGCAATGTTTTCGATAAATGACCTTCCATCATCCATTCTGTGTATGGGTCTTTATGGCACAATGGGTCTCTCCTCTCTCTCGTCTTCCCTACAAAGAGCGACGACGCAACAGCCATTATTACATTTATTTCGTGGAAACCAATAAACATATTCATTGGTTGCTTCCTTTGGTGCCACGGGTTTCCGGAGGCCAGTAACTTTCTTCTTTCATATATTGGAGAGGCTTGTTACTTGACTCTGGGTCAGGTCAACTCACTTTTTCAGCCACAGTAAATTTTTTGTCTCAGGATAAGCAGCAGTGTGCGATATCCGTTTCTCTCCTATGTATGCAAATTATCTCCATGACAAACATTTCTGATCGCCGTGCGCAATTACTCTCACAGTCGGAAATTGAGATAATAACCCAATGAGCAACGGGACAGAAATGTGACACCTGATTCAACGCGGTTTCCTAGAGAATGCGTCTCCTGTATTGTGTGGAATTTAATTTCGCCTTAAAGAATAAGAATGCTAATGAAATAGGCCGTGAATACCGTACTTAGCTTGGAAGTGAATGTCAGTGCAACTTTGCGATGGTTCAGTGCATATATATTTACTTGTGAATTCCCCATGGACAGGGGTTGATAAAGAAAGATATTAGATATTACGTATGTATGTGATCTCTGCCGTTTTTAAAAATTCTGTGGTTTTATTTATTTATTTTAGCATGTCTTATAGAAAAAGTTACACAGAAGGTTCAGTCATTGGTAAGATCATCATGCTCCCTATTAATAAGAAATGAAGTACCGACGAGATGCAACAGTGACTTATAACGGGGATTATGAATTGTAGATCAGTCTTTCAAACATATCTTCCACTTTTTACATACAGTCAAAGATTTTATACCGTTTTAAACTATGTTCTGTACGTTTTCCAAGTCATCTCATTACTATTTATTTCACAATTTCAACAGTCTTTTTCTATTTCCTACAAATGGAGTCCATCTGAACAGCTTTATACTTTTTCTTTACTGAAGACCTTGATTTTCATTCCCTTCATTCATTGTAGCTTTTAATTCCTGGTCTCCTATTCTGTGATCCTGATTATCTCGTCTTTGCTTATTCCATAATTATTTACTTCCCTTTTTGGCTGCATAACCTCAGATTGTGGAGTATTCTGCAGAGGATTACAAAATAAAATGTCATTTCATTAACATTCAGCAATTAAGGAAAAAAAATGATTTGCATTTCCAAGTAGAGTGCTTAGAGAAGTGCCGATATCAAAGAGAACATATCAAGGTTGAAAGGTCGCTCATGTGCGGCAGTGGCAAAGAGACTGAATATGTAAATATATATTCCGTTTCCAAGACCCTTCTCCACCCAAGCCTGGAATAACCAGACAGTGGCTGACGATGACTCAGTAGGGAGACCTTTGGGCTCCACCAGACGGCTCATCCCCTATTCAAAGGGACGGTAAAGTCATAATTGCTAGTAAAATTCGTCGAGCTGTGAACTTTAAGTGTATTGTAGATGGAAACTTTCTTCTACCTTCATACTTTTACATTTACGAATTTCGTATAGATTCTTGTATGAATTAATGCATTTTAACCTATTTGTTATTTATTTATTTATTTTCATTTATAATAAGTAGTATCTCTTCTTACTGTATTTCCCTTTAGCTCCTCTTACTTCTTCCTAATGAATGCCTTATCCTTTGGAAGGCTGAATTTAGAGTCAATGGCCCGTGGTGGGCCTCTTCAATATGAATAGGCTTCATCATCTGAAAAATTCTAAATTCTCTATATAATCTCAAACATTTTGTGCTTGACTACTTCCACCCCTGATTCGGAATCCACTGGTCTTATTGGAATTGTCTCCTTTCCCTCACGCAGACTTCATCTGAATAGGCCTCCCAAAAGTAGTGTTGTCTTAAGGAACTGTTTATTTTATTGGATGCCCTCCATCCAACTCCCTCCGAGTAGGTCCTCCTGTAGCCCCCACAAGTCAGAGGAAAGAATGAGGCAGAATGAAAGGAAACGGGGAAAGGGGACGACCTCGATGAGACCGACAGGAACCGCGGGAATTCCCTCCTCTCTCTCTTCGGGTTTTCATTGGGGAATGTTGTTGCCCTTTTATTATGAGAGCTTCAGTTTTCTTCCCTTCGATGACTAATTATTTTAGGTAGTTAAGTGCTTTCTTTTGCTTTGGAGGGTCAGTCCTACCTCTCCTTCGACGATTATTATATGTATATATACAATACATATGTGTGTCTGTCTGTGTGCGTATGTGTGTATGTATAATCTTAATGAGGAGGAGGACACAAAGACTCGGGTACAAGAAGGCATTTATTTCCGACGTTTTGTAATAAATTCGTGACGTTTTCAAAGGCTACAAAACATAAAGAAAAACATGAATTGCACATTTAAATTACAGTCTTTAAAAATATATACCAATAATACAAATGTGAAGATTTTAAAACGACAATTTTACTTAAAAAATATAGATGCCGAAAACCATTACAAACAATTTAAAAAGACAGGGGGTAAGCAAAAGCTGAACCAACCTATTTAGTGCAAGTGTAAGGACTGACAGAGAGAAAATACAATGTCGACCAGGGGAAGTTCCAGTTGGTTGGCAGAGGTTTGATTCATTAACGAAGGGACTTGCAGTCTTTTAATCACCATTGATTCCAGAACTGCCAGTTCATATCGGAGGCTGACCCTAGGAACGAAGTATCTTTATTTTCAATTAAGGTCATATAACTAGCAGTGTCAGTATCTTTTTTTTGCTTCTGGTGCATCTAAATACCGCACACGTAAGACTGACGCTATCCTGATAACTTGAATTTTGTGAGCATAATAAGGAGGAAGAAACGGGAAACAGCTTCAAGAAAATAAGAAAGACGAAAGTGTCACTTAATATCAATACCCGACTTCATTCGTAAGACCTTGGCCCTGACATTTCGGAAACAGGAAAGAAGTTTCTGAATAGACCAAGAATTCTCAAAAAGAACTCTAAGATAAGCTACACTTCTGTGCACCGCCGAGTGGGAGGGACTTGTCTGATGTTGTTAACAAGATACTGCAGGTCTGGAAGCGCCGTCTCCGTGATGAGTATGACTTCAGTGGGACTGGGATGTTATTGGCAAAATTTGCGTGACTGGATGTCATTCCACACAATCTTCATGCTGGGAGAGAAGGGAGAGAGAGAGACGTGTCATTCGAACTTTGGATTTAGAAGTAAAGATACATACATTATATATATATATATATATATATATATATATATATATATATATATATATATATATATATATATATAATTGTATTTGTGTGTATGCATATGGTGTAATGGTTGTTTGTTTTTGAGAATTTATGTTCAAAGAATTTATGGTCAAAGTCTTTAGAGAACCCATTCTCTTATATGATGCCATGAACCCATCTGAAATAAAGAGACATATTTATTATATCACTCCAAAATGTGAAAGATAATTAAAACAAACGTGTACACACTACACTTCTCTTTCTCTTTTCAAAGAGTAACTTTTCCAAAGTCTTACATTACTCTACCTTACGATGGGTATCCTCGAACCCTCTCCAATGTGTGTTCTATACCATGACACAGGTAATCAAAGAGTGTCTCTTCTTCTATTTGCATCGCTTATCGTTAGGCCCTATACGCCACACGCTATGAACACACACACACGGACATGCCTTTCGGAATGCCATAGCAACCGAGCACGCCGTATGACCCAATCATGTGATCTCTGAAAGGTTGTCAACCTCATATCGCATGTTCACCAATTCTGACTGTTTTTCATTTCAGGACTCTTCGAAGAGCCAAGCACATTGTCACTAAGCGCTCCTGTCTCTGAGCGGAAAAAGCTGAGATTAACAATTCACCACCACACTTTCTTTTAAGATGGCTCAGCCACCTATGTCTTTTGTGCACTCCCGTCACACACCACATCAGCAACTGGTATACTGATTCATAATGTTTGCAAGACAGCCCTTATAACACATATTTCGATTATCACTATGGATACCATAACTGCAATCACTGGAATTGTGTAGCATTTGTTGAAGAAGAATTCATCTGTCTCTAAGATAGGCAGAAATTGAACCGCCTCATGAGTCCATGGAAGTATTTCACGAACACCTTTGTCGAATAGTTGTAGACCCAGGCTGAGCACATGAACCATCTCAAAACAATTCAGCGTCTGCGACCCCGTCGTCGCCGAACTGTAGATTCAACGTCCTCCGATGAAGGAATCGTAACCACCACCTTGTTGTCAAGGAAATATCCAGTGACTTCCATGCATGTGCGTCTTGCACCTGCCTCGTAGAAAATTGCAGACTCCTGATTTGTCCCAGAACATATCCTGAGACGATCCACCGATGACATCTCGTCCATTGCAAAGGCGATCCATAGCATCACCGTTCGTGTGTAGATTCGACCTCTGGTACTGTAGAACCAAGCCGTTTCCGTCGTCACCATCACATGAAGTTGGGAATTCTCTAAAGTCATCATGTGTCCATATTTGAAAAGTCTACATGATCATAGAATAACTAAAGTCTTGCTTTACCACACAAATCTATCATTAACTATTATACCCAATCTCATAGTCAATTATTGAAAATTTCTCACTAAACAAAATATGATCTTTACCCACTGAATCCTTACAAGTAATCCTATATCTGACAAATATACTATCAAAAACCTCCCATAAAGTCTATACAGCAAAGCCCTTCACTGTTTAAATAATTAACCACAGAAATATAATGCCAAATACCCCTTCTATCTGACACATATACACCGATAAATTATACCTCCTATCTACAATAGAAATGCTATGTAAAGCTTAACTCTGATTACGAACATCCCTCGTAGGAAAAAAAAATAATAATTGAACTTTCCCCATTACAAAACATACACAGAGAAAAAAAAACATATAATCCAGCACTTTTCCACATAAACACAGTATATCGTTACGGAATTTGCTGCCGCAACATATCCAATCAACCGGAATTGACCCCTTATATACATCCCCATAGAATGTCATAATCGACAACTCTGAAAACAGTGTGAATCTCCGAGTAATCAACTCTGAAAGGAAAAATCAGCAATCGGTCTCATCACAGCATTATCAGCATTAATCCACCTGTGAATACCTTATGTGCTCAAAACGCACTATAAATTTGTCTAGTCAGACTTGCAATCTCAGAAATCGTTATTCTCCAAATGGCCCAAAAATTCTATATTGATACTAAATAACCACATTCCACAAAATTATCCCTAGGACATCCACAAAGGTACCCAAAAATTGTCCTAGAAAACATAACTCATTCATGACACTGCCACAAGTATATAAAACCGCATAACCTCCTCGTCGGGATATAAACCACAGAAAATCACAATTCACCCATTATATACTGCCAAATATAACCACTGTTGAAACAAAGTACAACCTCTTCACAGGGACCCATAAAACCACAATAACCCCCTCTTGGCTCGTAAAACCATAGATCACCGCCAAAAAAAATATAACCAGAAAAAATATCCACCGCCAAAGATTACAGCCACAAAAAAAAAAAATTCAGCCCCAAAAATCCACCACCCAAAAACCCGCAAAAAATCAGCCCCACTAAACCCATAAACACAGGAACCACCACGGGCTTATCATAATATTTTTCAGCTTAACAGAAATTTGCCATATTTTCCCTAACGACTCTAATAGGGCCCTCAAATTTTGGACCCAATTTGTAATTTAGTTCATTTCTCACATTGATATTCAGAAATATCTTGTCTCCAACATTGATCTTAGGATCAGATGTTTTGCTATTACTTCTTTCTACCATTTCTCGAGTCGTAGCCTTGAGATTATAGCTGAGACAAGCATGTCTCTCTCCCACTGTAGATATTAATGCTTCGATTGTATCTTCTCCATGATGAGGCATAGTTAACAGATCGAATGTGCCTTGTGCTGGGCAACCAAACAAAGCTTCAAATGGAGACATTTTAATGGAATCACTAACCATAGTGTTAATATTATGGCTAACAACATCAATATACTGTCCTCCCCCAGTTTTTATCATTACCACCTACAGCCTTCCTGAGAGCTTCGAGCACTTTCCTGTTTGCTCGTTCATACAACCCATTAGCTTGAGGTCTGTATGGAATAATTGTTACTTTCTGTATCCCCATGACTTCTGCTAAACATTCTAAAGATTTGTTTACAAATTCTCTGCCACTGTCAGTCAATAAAACCTCGGGTGAGCCATATGTGCAAATGATACCATTGAAAAATGCTATAGCTACTTCTTATGCTTAAGTGGGAAAAATTCTACTATCCCCGTTAGTTCATCTATTATTACTAACAAGTACTTATTTGCATATCTAGATTCACAAAAATTTCTTAGGATATCCATATGTATTCTCTGAAAAGGTCTACTTGGTATCGGATAGGACCCTAATTTGCATGAAGTTATCCTTGCAGGTTTGCATGCATTGCATACTGTACAGTTTTTCACAAAATTTTCCACATCTTCCCCATGTTTTTCCAAATATATTTAGCACGCACCTCATTATACGTTTTTTCTATCCCTAAGTGTGGACTACCGAACCTGCAATGTACTGTATCCCATTGTATAGACTCACTAGTAACTAGTGTAACTTGAGATACTTCTGTATTATAAAAATCTCTACTAAGGGCATCTGCGACTACATTTAGTTTGCATTCTATATATTTGAGCTTTGCATCGAAGTCCCTGATAGTTAAGAACCATTGAGCTCTTTTAGGTGACAAATTGGGTTTATTAAAAAGATCCAATAATGGATTGTGGTCTGTAAGGACTTCTACTTTATTCCCCATCAGTAGCATTTTAAAATGAACCAAATTTGATACTATTGCAAAGGTTTCTTTATCTATGGTAGCCACTGATCTCTCTTTGCTGCCCTTTGTCCTAAACTTCTTACTATAAAAGGCTATGGGATTGAATTTCCCATCAAACTTTTGCATAAGGCAAGCACCTATACCCTTCTGACTGGCATCAGTCACTAATGTGAATGGTTTGCTGCAATCTGGAAATTTCAGAACTGGGGGATCCATTAACGCATCCTTAAGTTTTTTAACACTCTCAATCTGGGATTTCCCCCAATGAAATTGAACATCTTCCCGCAATATATCTGTTAGGGGAGCTGCTATGTTAGAAAACCCTTTCACAAACCTCCGAAAGAAACCGGCGATACCCAGGAATGACTCAATAATTCCTAACTCAGCAATAATGTGAGGTGCCTGTGGCATAATTACAACCCTTCTTCCCATTAATATGACTAATCTAGCTATAGTCTCTTTGGAAACGTACCTACGGCCTATAAAAAGCTTTTTACCTCTGCCACCACCTACTGACGAGCTTTTAGGGCTAAATGACACTCGTTTAAACAAATTACACTCACAGGCAACTCCCTTTCCTCACTTTGCTGATTATCCTTCTGCATGAGCTAAATATGCAAACTGGGCTAATGAATCCTCATAGATACAAAAATATACTTTTTATTTCCTAAATTAGCTAAACATTAAATGGAACAAAATGAATATAAAATGCAGTAAAAGAGTAAAGTCTGACCGTCAAAAAAAACCGTAAACTGTCATTCTCCTCTCTCCTGAACTAAATTAAGTAAACACTTCCCCTAAATCTCACTGTCTGATTGATTACGCCATTTAAATGGTCAAAGTTTTTAGAGAACCCATTCTCTTATATGATGCCATGAACCCATCTGAAATAAAGAGACATTATTATATCACTCCAACATGTGAAAGATAATTAAAACAAACATGTACACACTAAGCTTCTCTTTCTCTTTTCAAAGGGTAACTTTTTCAAAGTCTTATGTTACTCTACCTTGCGATGGGTGTCCTCGAACTCTCTCCAATGTGTGTTCTATACCATGACACAGGTAATCAAAGAGTGTCCCCTCTTCTTTTTGCATCGCTTATAATTAGGCCCCATACACCAAATGCTATGAACACACACACACACGGACACGCCTTTCAGAATGTCATAGCAACCGAACGCGCCGCATAACCCAATCATGTGATCTCTGAAAGGTTGTCAACCTCAGTTTGCATGGTCACAATTCTGACTGTTTTTTCATTTCAGCACTCTTCGAAGAGCCAAGTGCTTGTCACTAAGTGCTCCTGTCTCTGAGCAGAAAAAGTTGAGATTAACAATTTTTCGTCACCACATTTTCTTTCAAGATATATATATATATAGATATATATATATATATATATATATATATATATATTATATATATATATATATAATCTAAATTGGATGGTATCTGTAGGAGTTATTTACTCAAGAAAAGCTACAAGTTTTCCGGGACTAATAATCCTCATTGTCAAGTATCCGTTGAATGACTGGGCACGTAGTCTAGCTCTATTTCAAGCGCATATTAAACATCATTTATGAATCTGTTCAGGGTAACTCATTCAACCCCATTTTCATAACCTTCTATTCATTTTCACTTTTGCCAACTACTTCAGCTCTTTAGATACTTTCCTTGTTCCCTCTTAGTAGAGTTACTTCTTTTTATAATTCTGGGCATCTTTCTGGAGACAGTTGTTCCCAATATATTTCTTCTTTAGAAAATTAATGTGTTTTAATGTATCTCTGATCCTAATCTTAGGTTATGTAAGTTCTTTCTGCAGCATTATTATTCTCACCACCTATTGATATTTATCCAGTGTAATTTCTAACAAGATTCTAATTTCCAAGAAATATATTTTCCTCACAGTTCTATTCAACTAAACATCATCGGTAGATATGTCAGGGCTCGTCAAAATTTAAGCCAAGTTCTTTTGCATAAGACAATCGCTTTTTAACTCTGATGTCACTTTTTTTTATAAATAAAAGCTTGAATTTTCTGTTTTATACTTTTATTGAAAACATCCGTGACCATATATAAATTGCCTGAAAATACATAGCCCTTTTCGAAGAGACGTACCGTAGCTTCTTAAAAACAGTATTTAGTGAAGAGTTCTTTGAATATAGAGGACCTTTATGATTTTTTTAGTGTCTTGCAATTCTAAGCTCTTGATAACAAAAGGCAGATTAAGCTGGTTACTTTTCCGTGGAAGAGAAGAACTACAGAACAGAGAGGCAGGAAAAGTATTTTACATTAGAGAGGGAATAACATGAAATGAATTTTCAGTCCCCATTTCCTTCCCAAAACTCCTTGTTGGTCACTTCGAAATCTCCAGTATCATCCTGGAAGTGGAATTGTCGTTTGTCTCAACCGGAGCTTTGATTGTTTTCTTTTTTCTTTCGGTATCTGAGTTTTTTTTCCAGTTTTCTGTAAAAGAAAATACTTAATCTGTCTCTTACTTTGTCTGTCCATCCCCACCTTTTCTGTCCGCCTTTAGACCTTAAAAACTACTGAGGCTAGAGGGTTGTAATTTGGTATGTTGATCATCCACCCTCCAATCATCGAACATACCAAATTGCAGCCCTTTAGCTTCATTAGTGTTTATTTGATTTAAGGTTGAAGATATGTTTCGTCTTTAATGCCTACTACTTAAACAATTTTGATTCATTAGCACATGTCTTAATCCAACAGGGTTCGGTTTCTATGGTAGGCAGAGCAATTTAGGAAGGTCCTTTTTATTCTACTTCGGGTGTACTAGCATTCATATCCTAGTGCTTCCTGGATGTCTTAAGGGCAGGTGACTAAGGTGTATAGCTATTTGTACATGCACATGCATATCCATCTATATCTATCTATCTATGCATATAGAAAGTCTCAAAGGTTTGATGTACAATATACATTGTAACAGGCTGTGGAATCCTTCGAGCGAAGAAATGCCAATGACAGCCAAGCTTTCACTGTTGTAGAATCCCAGGAAAATAATAACACTCGCCATCTTGCGAGGTGGGTAGGTCAGCAAATGGCTAGGGGCATGGGGATTCAGCCCAATACCCTGTGTCAGAAACTAAAGAGGACAATACGTCGTGGACTCCTGAATGTGTGGGGAGAGAAGATCATATAGGATGACACGAGGAAGGATACGATAGTCAGGAAGATTGTGAGAGAGGAAATATTAACTGTGTAATAAGAAATAACGAGAGAAAGTGAGCAAGGGCTCTAAGAAAATTAACAACTGTCTTACAGGGAAAGTTTCACGTTGGCCGAGTGCATTTCGCGCTCGGCTACCAATTCGGTGGTCCGAAGTTCGATTCTCGGCGCGGCCAATGCGGAACCAGAGGAATTTATTTCTGGTGATAGAAATTCATTCCTCGATACAATGTGATTTCGGATTCCACAATAAGTTGTAGGTCTCGTTGCTAGGTAACCAATTGGTTCCTAGTCACGTAAAAATATATCTAATCCTTCGGGCCAGCCCTAGGAGAGCTGTTAATCAGCTAAATGGCCTGGTAAAACTAAGATATTTATATATATATATATATATATATATATATATATATATATATATATATATATATAAACATATATATATATATATATATATATATATATATATATATATATATATATATATATATATATATATATATGATCCACTGCAGGTATTAAATGTCTACATACTTTCAGCCACCTGCCGTGCAGATCTGCCGTCTATTCGCCATATATATATATATATATATATATATATATATATATATATATATATATATCTATATATATATATATATATATATAACAAAATCCACGAAGGAAGGAAAGTGAAACAATGGAGAACTGCTGCAAGGCCTTTCGACTTCTTGTCCTTTACTAAACAGACTGATAAAAATATGAAAATAAGGTTAAATAGAAAGCTCGTATAAATGACAGACAGGGATTATCAAATAAAATGTTGTTTGAAATGCGACTCTAGCTCCGTGTTTTTATGATTTCACATGGAAGAGATGTTTGCTAAAGATTGAATAAAATATTAATAATTCATTGTTAAAGTTAGGTAGACGACGCGAACAATGAGTTCAGATATGCATATAAATTTAAACAGTAGATCCTTATTTTATGAAAATC
>NC_087202.1:143457444-143459944 GCF_015104395.2 Macrobrachium nipponense | reverse complement strand
TATCCCTTATCGATTGTTGCTTATTATTATTTGTTTGAGCCTCTCAGGAGTGTTCAAATGAGACAGTGCAAGTTTCTTCCCTTCATTCACACCAGAATGATACAGTCACAGTTACGAGCTCAACAATAAAGACTACGAATCTAAAAATGAAGTTTCCTTGACCGCTACAGCTCTGGGAAATCTGACTTTTTCTGGGACGGATGCGATTCGCGCTGTCTTCCTCTAATTCCCTTTTTCTGATTGGCCTCCTCTCCTTCGCAGCTGGCTTCCCGAAGATTCTACAAAGGAAAATGTCCCACCTAGAATGGGCTATAGATTACCTAACGCCGTCCTTTAGGTGTGATGAATTGATTTTTAAATCCTCCCTTTGTAGGTAGAACTTATGACGTCACCGGAAATGTCGAGTTTCCAGTGAGAGTCTAGAGGTCAGGTCACAGGCGAAGATTTTTATGGGAGCGCTTAGATTAAGATTTGCGCCTGTTATGGCTACTGAGACTGCCTCAGTATCTCTCTCTCTCTCTCTCTCTCTCTCTCCCTTTTATATTTACGCTAACTGACATTCTCCTAGCTATCATTACATCTAAACGTACTATATATATATATATATATATATATATGTGTGTGTGTGTGTGTGTGTGTGTGTACATGCACATATATACATATATGTATTGCATGTCAGAGAAATGAGCATCACTAAACTCGTGAGAAACTATTTGTATTCCACCAGAAAACAGAGTTTTATCTCTTATCTCAAACTACACTTGATATGAGAATAGAGGATGGTCCGAAACACATCAGACGTCTTCCGAATAAAAACAAGAAACGAAGACGAAAACAAGCAAACCTATTTTAGTCAGAGAGAGATATTGCTCGCTCGAAATGCAAATTCAGCCGAATTATTTGGGAGTTTCAGTTCGCCAAAGGCTTTATGGTCTGAGGTCTGGTGGCACTCTTTAATTCCGACCTTTTGCCTTTGAAGGATCCAATTATTATATCTTCTGCGCGACTGCATCTGTAAAGGCGGATCCTCTAAATTTATTCAACAACTTATAACAACTCTGGTAGAATTATATCCATCAGTACAAAGTAAGAGAGAGAGAGAGAGGAGAGACGAGAGAGAGAGAGAGAGAGAGAGAGAGAGAGAGAGAGAACTGATAGCACAGGAACTGTTCTTTCAGTAATTTCAACTTTTTCACTGTCATACTTCATCATCACCTACACTGCTTCTGTAAAGGAAACTTGGCTCAACAATCCCATTATACACTGACTTTGATAGCTCCTCAAAGTTCTTCCAAACCTATGGCTAATCCTGCTACTTTGCGTTCGTCACCTCTTTTGTGACTCGCCTTTTCTCTTACCCTAAGTTCAGCCATTTGCCAACATATAGGTACCTGCACTTGTTTTGACCAACAACTAAGTACACAGCTAATTCGCTGCATAGGTCAGTACAGGCACAATGAGGTGTCAGTAAGGAATGAAATTTGTTTAGTTCAGGAATCTTTAAGCATCGATAAATATGTTTTGATACGGAGACCAAATTGGAGTTAGTAATCGGTCTTTGATCTTTACTGCTCAGGAACAAAAATACAAACAGTTTCCGTAAGATGTTATATCCATCAAAACCTCTCTAGTCAGCGCTTAGGTTGAACAGATCAATTAGTTTTTACCAATTGTTTTTTTGCTCAAGTGTCTTTTCAATTAATCTCATTTTTATGAATGAAACAAATCTAGTATAATGTATAAATATATATATATATATATATATATATATATATATATATATATATATATACTATATATATATATATATATATATATATATATATATATATATATATATATATATATATATATATATATATATATATACTATATATATATATTATATATATATATATATATATATATATATATATATATATATATATATATATAAGTCATATCACATTTCAGTGATTCATATACATATATCGAGCTACAATGTCCTTTAATATCTAATTCGCTCTACCTCGAAATTAATATATTTTTCATATATGCTTAACCGAAGGGGAATTTTTTCTCGATAAATATGACTTGCCTGGACCCGTGGGGAGCGAACCCATGGAGGCCTTTCAAATCCAGGAACGTGTAGTAGGTAAAAGCTTCACTGACGTTCCTGGATTTGTAAGGCTCCATGGGTTCGCGGCCGGGTCCGAGGCAAGTCTATTATCGAGAAAAAATTTCGCCCTTCGGTTAAGTCATATATGAAAATATATTAATTCTGAGGTAGTGAATTAGATATTAAGGGACATTGTAGCATTAAGAATATATATATATATATTATATATATATATAATTATATATATATAATATATATAATATATATATAGATATCTATATGTCTATAGATTATCTATATGAATAATATATATATAACTATATAAATATATATATTATATATATATCTATATTATATATATAGCGATAGAATCTCTATATATCTATATATATATATATATAT
>NC_087202.1:143439944-143452444 GCF_015104395.2 Macrobrachium nipponense | reverse complement strand
TCTCTCTCTCCCTTTCATATCCATTAGTAATAGTAGTGTCATATTGCTTATTTTAGCACTTGCGCAATATAATAATAATAATAATAATAATAATAATAATAATAATAAAATAATAATAATAATAATAATAATAAGAAGAAGAAGAAGAAGAAGAAGAAGAAGAAGATCATTTAACAAATACGGAAGTATGTTAATAGTTTTCAATCCTGTTATTTACGGACTTTCAGATGTGCAGGTTTTATCAGTTGTCAAATCACCCCTCCTAGTTCTGGAATTCTCTACGGCTGTAATCAATAAGTGACTTCCACGAATATGGAAAGTCAGTTAAAAACAAAAACCATTCAGCGCTGCATTATGCTAGACCGGCCACCAGCTTTTAGTGTTCTGCAAAAGAAACTATTGGATGACTAATTGTCTGTCCGTCCCCCCTCAGATCTTAAAAAACTACTGAGGCTAGAGGGCTCCAAATCGGAATGTTGATCGTTCACCTTCCAATCATCAAACATACCAACGTGCATCCCTCTAGCCTCTTTAGTTTTTGTTTTAATTAAGGTAAACGTTAGCCATGATCGTGCATCTGTACCTCGATAAGTGCCAGCAATACAGGCCACCACCGAGCCGTGGCTGAAAGTTTCATGGGCCGTAGCTGAGAGTTTCCTACAGCAGTATATGCTGTGTAGAAAACTCGATTGCGCCATTTTTTATTTGTTCCTATTGCTGTTGTATGTGTGTGTGAGGTGAGTGAGTGAGGTGGGTGGGTATGCTTATATTTAAATCGAGAATACATTGTAGCTATAGGTTCATTGTCCTACTACATTAAAAGATCGTACTGACGCAAATATAATGTTACTTTCGTGTGAGATATCACTATTTGATATCCCAGTCTTATTTAGCCTGCCTATTGTTTTATATGGCTTTTTGTCATTTACCATATTCCAGCTCAAAGACCCTGTATTTGATATCCTTTTTCCTACATTTTGAAAATTTTGCGCTAATTAATAGTCCTCCGTCTAATGTTTTCCATCATGTTTTGCACAGTGGGTCCTCAAAAGATTCTGACGATTTGAGGATAAGGCCTAGAGGAGAATTTATAGGGTTTAAAGTTCAAATGGTAGAAGAGAATCAGAACTGATACCAGAAAGGTAGGAAAGTAATATGTGATTGTGTCTTGTATTAGTGGCTTCGACGAAAACTTTTAAATGTGGCTGGAGTGGAGATTGGTAGAAAATAAAGCACAGGAAAGACTTGAGCGGTGGAGTTCCATAGACTCTCTCTCTCTCTCTCTCCTCTCTCTCTCCCCCCCCGTTTTTACACAAAAGTAATTTAGATGCACAACATGGTGCTCTTGCTCAGTTTTATGACGACATTTGGAAGTATCCCCAATACATTTATGTATATATAAATACATAGCTAGGAAGAAATGTACAATTTCTGAAACATAAAATCACAACAGTGAATTCACCCACTCCTCTTGAATATTCCAAACATATCTCCCTCCTGTTCATTCACTGAAGAATCGACTATTGAGAAAGCATTCCATGTAGTATATATTTTTGCCTGTTGCATTGGAGAGGACGTATGATACGTGAATAAATATATTCTGCTTATTCATACGGTTCTCAGCTTCGGTATTTGTACCGTTGTTCTGGTCGAGGATTCGAAGCCGTCCCCTTTTGCTCTGGGAGAACGTTTCGTAAATAGATTTTTGGAAGAGAAAATCACCCTCTTATTATTCTGCATGGAAGCCTTAGGATATCATCGCCTGAACTGCAGGTTTACAAGGAATTAACCATCCCACTGGGAATGAAGGAAGCGAATACCGCCGGCGTTCTTGGGATTTCGCTTGTGATTTGGGGGGGCAGGTTTCCCCGGCTGAGAGAATACATGTAAAAGTTCACGTGATATTTATGCCAGGCAATGCATTTCCAGAATAAGGACTTGCAATGTACGAATTTCTTCTAGTGGGAATATAGTAAATGAAACAAAAAAGGCCAAGTCTAAGGAACTAAGGAGATTGGGAAAGCAAATAGCGCTATTTCATTCGTAAATAGTATTAGACTTAATACGGGCTGTATTGCAGTATGGGCATAATTTCCTCCATGGGAAACCTTGGATTTGTCAGGGTTGTGTATTGGCAGCAAAGCTAAGAATGGTAACATTAGAGAAGTATCATTTTAACATGAGGTGCCAGATACTTTCGCCCTTCTCGTAAATAAGACTTCGTCAGTTGTATTGAATGATAGGTAGAAACTCCCCGCAGGGAGTTAGTGCCCACAGTGCACCTCATGCAGTGTACTGTAGGAATTACTTGAGGGTCTTTGCAGCATCCCTTCGACCCCTAGCTGGAACCCCTTTCATTCCTTTTAACTGTACCTCCGTTTCATCTTCTCTTCTTCCATCTGATTTTCCACCCTTCTTAACAATTAATTCATAGTGCAACTGCTTTGAGGTTTTCCTCCAGTTGCACCTTTCAAACCTTCTTACTCTCGATTTCCGTATCAGCGCTCATTGACCTCAGAGATCCCAGCGCTTGCCCTTGGGCTTAAATGCTATACCTTATTCTATTCTATAGGGTCAAGTTGGAGAGAAATATTTGCATACAAATGAGTTCTCATATACGTTTCAATTACAGCAACAAACATGGAGTAAATAAAGGAGATGTTCTAATAACAATGAGGCATCACCTTTCCTCCCTCAGCCCTGTGACGACTCTCCTCGGCCCCAGGGATTCGGTTTTCAAATGCTACGACTTTCGTTTGTTGCTGCTAGAGGATCTTGGCTATGTCAGCTTTGCCCTTTGATTCGAATAACAAAATATAATCTGCTCGTTTTGCAACATTGAGGCAGCGTCTGATGGATACCGATTTTTAAGTAAATGTGTTTTATGGATGAACATGTAAACTCCTTGAAGAGGCGGGGGCCTTAGGGATCCACTGCAGAGAGAGTATGCCCCTTTATGCCTACTCTCTCTGTTGTGGATTCCACTGAACATTGGGGCCTTTTAACTCCTTTACTCCTCCTCCTCTAATTTTTCCCCCTTCCCATCTTCTTTAGTTGACGACCTTTGCATGGCTTTGAACTTTTGAATTGACTGCTCTTTTAACTTGAAGGAGGGTGGAGTTGGACGGCATGCCACTCCAACCATAAAACTAGAGTACCTGACGTGGTCGAGCGAGGGGAAATGTTTAAGTCAAGCCATGCCCATAGTGCTGGGTCCGATCTCGACTGTGTAAAAGTATTGCTTCTCCCTCAGTTGGGCCGCCCCGTCGAGAGGGACCTCTCCCTGGACGAAATTTACACACTTCTTTATGGCAAATATAACAAATATCCCCACGACTTCTGGCACGGAATTGAACCATTCTAAAGAAAGCTCAAGTCACAAAGACCAGGTTGGTATTAAAACGTTAATACCATATACTAAACTTGGGAAACATAAATACTCTCATGACCCAACCTTTAATCACTTTGACTCCCTCTTTGGGAATGGAAGTTGATCAAGGTTTCTAACCATGGAAGCTGAACAAAATATTTCAGCCTTGACATTAGAGTTTATTTTTACTAAATAGACATCCAACGGCAGAAATGTCGTTCAAAAAATTAAAAGAGAAGACTTGGCTTATAGAAGCCACAACAAAACGCCGTTCTAAAGACTATTTGTCTTTAAAAATTATAGATGCCATTAATGTTAAAGTGGAAAAGCATGATAGTATGAACAGCATTCGGGGTACCACTGTACTTCCTGACAATAACGACGAACCAATCAATAAGAAAATCCCATTAGACTCTCAAAAAGAGATACCACAAGGTTGAAGATTGCGAGGGGTATGATGTGACAAGTAAAAAAAGCAATAAACAAGTACTAAAAATAAAAAATAAATATAAAATTTAGAGTTCAGATCAACCTCAAAAACTTTTTTTTTTTAGCCCAAAATAGAGAGTTAAGACCCTATATTCCAAAGCCACTGCAGTGTCAAAATTGCAGTAAGTATGGACACAAAGAGAAATTGTAGGAATGAACCGGTATGCGCTTACTATGGATCTACAGAGCACACCACACAATGGAAGTGCAGTGAACCTAAGTGTGTAAACTGTGAGCAGAATCATCAAGCAAGATCCAAAGAATGCATGTATTACATATACAACAAAGAATTATTAAAAATATTAAAAGTAAGAACAGGCATGTCTATATCAGAGGCTAAATTAGAATTGAAAGTGAGAGGAATTCAAGATCCTGCTAAGAAACGTACGTATTCTTCTATAACAGGAACCAGTAATGAAGCAAAAAAAAACGTACAGATGGAAGTAACAAGATGCAGCAAAGTAGGTCCTCAAGCAGGAATCATTAATTATATAGGAAAAAACTAAGATAGTTAACTAGGAACAGTGCAAATGAATTGGATAATATTCTATCAAATTCATTTGCAGTATTAATGCAAATAGAAGCCCAAGAAGATACTACCGCAGAAGTGGAAGGAGGAATTTGTGATGTAACGGAAATTAAAGAAAAAAAAGACCTTTAGAGAGAGCATCGGTCAAACCAAAAACAAAGGATATGAAGAAAGAACAAAAAGAACATACCTCTATCTCCTAAAATAATAATAAAATAAAACCCATAGATACAGAGATCCCAAACACCAAAGAAGTGAAGGATAACCATACCATGGACGCTGGTGACTATGTCAGGGGTGATGAGATTACTCCATCACCAATAATTGGTACAACAAGAACAAATAAAGCAATAGATATGCATGAAAACACATGTGGATGTAATGATTGTTTCATTGCATTGTGCAACAATAACAAAAAAATAACAGAAGATTGTTTAACAAACATTATAAGAAATTTTATGAAATATAGAAAGAAAGAGTCCACTAATTTAAACACTCACAAAAAAGGATGCATGTGTATTGAGCACTTAAAATATTATAAAGATAAACAACTGAATGTTGTAAATAAAATTTTTGAAAAAATTCAAGTTGATAATAATGGAAAAAAGGAAAACAAAACACGACCGATATAACATAATATTTTCATTAGCTACATTTTACAATGGAACGTAAATGGTCTACAGACCAGATTACACCTGGGAGAAGTACAAAGGTTATTAAAGGAATATGAACCAATGATATTATGTTTACAGCATGTCAATAATACAATACCAACAATAGGGAAAAATACCTTAATATCAACATCACAGGAAGAAGAAGGAAATTTAGGTACAGCCATATATGTATATAACAAGGTATGTTATGACAAAGTACCCTCCTGTGAACATTTGTGACGTCCAAATCTGGGTATTAAAATTACTAATAAAAAAACGATAATTATATCATTTATAATTTACACAACCAACCAAATAAAAACTACAATATTGATAAACTTGGAGAATTACTTAAAAGGCAAAAGAACCTATATTAATATTAGGGAACATTAATGCTCACAACCCAATATGGGACTGTAACTGTTCAACCTCAAATAGAGCAGGAAGTAAAGTATAAAAATTTATGGATTCAAATTATATGTGCTGTATAAATGATGATGAAGTTAATATATATTATTCAAAGACACATGGAACATTTTCCTTTGTAGATTTAACTCTATGTTCAACAAGTATAGTTGACAGATTGGATTGGAACACAGTTAATGACTTGCACACCAGCGATCATTTCCCAATATTAATTTCCTTATTACAAAATAATCCAGCAAACATGTTCCACACTATAACATTTATAAAGCAGATTGGAAGCGGTATGCAATGCACACAAGAAGTATACCACCATGTGAATATCTAAAAGACCATAATGAAACTAACAAGTTTCTTGTTGATTTCATTAAAAATGCTGTTGAAAAAGCAATACCAATCTCAAAAAACCATCCAACAAAGCATAAAGTTCCATGGTGGTTCAATGAGCTAACAGACTCAATAAATATAAAACACTCAGTAGGGAGACGATTGGATAATTTGAATAGAAAGTTCAGTAAAATAAATAAAAAAAAACATTAACAATATTAAAAAGGTGCTTTACAAAAAATTACTATATTGTTTCTAGAAATTGATGTATTAAAGCCTCTGTACAACAAAATATCTGCAAAATTTAAAAAGGAAGTAATTCAAGGAAGAATTATTTCATTAAGGAAATATGTATCAGAACTCTCTAATAATACTCCCAAACAAAACATATGGGAAAAATTCAGGAAAATAAATGTTACTCCTGCAAAACCACCCAGACATGCCATATTAAAAGATGGAAAAAGAATTTTTGATCCAAAAAAAATAAGTAATATAATAGGAGAAAACTTAGCAAGTATAAGTATTGATAGAAATTTAGATGACCAATTCTGCACAAAGAAAAGTAATAATTATAGAACTAATAACAATAAATTTCGAAACAATAGAAGACAATATTATATTAAAATAAATAATCTAAAATGGAAGAGTTGGAATATACTCTCACAAACAGCAATAAATCTGCTCCTGGAGGTGGCAATATGTATTTTGAGATGATCTGCCACTTAGCACCTCTGGCAAAGTCATTTTTATTACAATTTTATAATCATTTATGCTTAGAAACTTATTTCCTGATGAATGGCGTAAAGCAATAATAATTCCTATCCCCAAACCTGGAAAAGATCTAAGTAATGCAAGTAACTACAGACCAGTTTCTTTCTAACAAAGTGATAAGGCAAATTTACTAGAAAAAATGGTAAATGCTTGATTAACATGACACACTCGAGAAAATGAAATTTTGACTCCCGTCAATCCGGGTCACAGTATAACAGATCTACGTTAGATTTTCTCTCTAACCTCGAAAACCATATATGTAGAGGATTTGAACGAAAACAAATAACTGTAGCAGTCTTTTTGGACATTGAAAAGGCTTATGATACTACATGGAGGTACCCTATATTTAAAAAAATGTCAAAATAACAGCATCCGTGGACATTTACCTAGGTTCATCCAAAACCTTTTAACAAATCGTAGTTTCCAAGCGAGAATTGATGATGTATTGTCCAGAACATTTCCACTTGAAAATGGTGTTCCACAGGGAAGTGCCCTTAGTGGCACACTATTTACCCTTGCAATTAATGATATTAATAAAAATCTACCTACTGGAATTAAAAGCAACCTATACATGGATGATTTTGCCATATATTATTCAGCCTCTCGTATTAAACATGCAGAGTACATCATTAATAAAAGTATAATAAAAATAAATGAATGGACCTCATCTGTAGGATGTAAGTTATCCAAACATAAGACTCAGGCAGTCGTGTTTTATAAAGATAAAAGGTGGATGAATGGTGAAGAAATAGATTTAAAAATCAGAAACCATAGTATACCAATTAGAAAAAACGGCAAAATATTTAGGTTTACTGTTTGATACTCACTTAAACTGGAAACCCCACATAATATACTTGAAATCAAAATGTAAAAGAGGATTAAATTTAATTAGAAAATTATCAAACACTACTTGGGGAGCCGATAGACAAACCCTTACATTACTGCATAAAGCAACAGTTCTGTCTATCATTGATTATGGTAGCAAAATATATAGCTCGGCATCAGATGCTGCACTGAAAATGTTGGATCCAGTTCATAATGAGGTCCTTAGAATGTGTTCAGGAGCCTTTAAATCATCACCGACCTCTTCTTTAGAGGTTGAATGTGGTGAACTACCTCTCTCTCTCCATAGGGAGCTTGTAATAATGAAGAGTGCTCTGAGAATTAGGACAAGCGATTCTCCAACAAAAATATTATTTGAACTAAGAGACATATTTATAAATAATCATCCACCCCCTTTCCCAATTAGAGCTAGAAGAGTGTTTGAGTCACTAAATGTGAATATACAAATTCCTCCAATTGTAAAATTACCTCCGCCTTGGATAATGAGTAAAATGAAAACTTGCACACAATTTAAATATTAATAAAAAAAATACTCATATACACCAGCACACCATAGACAATATACAATAGAGTATATGAGCCGAAAAGGTCCACATTATGCAATATACACAGATGGATCTAAATCAGAACATGGAGTGGGATATGCTGCAGTGTCCCAAGACAAATCCTATCAATTCTCCATACCTGATACAACTTCACTATTCACAGCGGATCTTTGCATAATTGTCTCAGCTATAAATATAATCAAAGAAACATCACTCAATAATTTTGTGAATTTTAGTGACTCGAGAAATGCCATAGAAGCCATCCAGAGTTATAAACCCAAAAAGTAATATTGTACAGCAAATTAAATTATCACTTCATAAATTAGATATTATTGGGAAAAATGTAGAAATATCTTGGATCCCTGCCCATGTAGGGTTCAAAGGAAATGAAGAAACTGACAAAGCAGCCAAAGAAGTAAATCAAATGACAAGATCAAGTGTGAATCTCCCTATGAGTCATTATGTAGCATACATAAGAGGGTATTATAAGGAAACGGCAATAATTTCGAATGGAGAATCAAAAAAAATAATAATAAATAAAACAAATAAACCTGTTATTTTGGAAAGTAAAGTTCACCATATCAGAGAGAGAGACATGCAGAAGTAATTCTGACACGTCCCCGTATTGGCCATACCTGTATGACACAAGGCCACTTAATGAGCAACCCACATGGCTCAGCTCCTGAGTGCGCAGAGTGCAAGGTGGTTATAACTGTCAGACATGTGCTATGCGAATGCCCAAAGTACAACCAGCGACGACTGTCGACATTTGGAAACAGATCTATGAAAGAAATCTTGTCAGAATCCTCTACAATTTCAGTCATGGCTATTTTTATGTTCTTGAAGAAAAGTAAATTAGTTGATAAAATATAAACCTAAGTAAAATTTGTAAAATACGAAAATTATTAGACTATCTAATGAAGTTTTAAAAGCAAAACTTTTAAATGTTACTTAAATTATTCTGATTTTATTTATTATGAAAGTATGGATACGCGAGTACATGTACTTATTGTGTGCATGTTTTCCAGTGTGAGTGTGAGCCTTTGTGCAGTTTTTAGTTTAATTTTCACTTATTTGTCATCACACTGAATAAACAATTCGGTTCCAGAGCTTTCCCGCTGGCCCAGACATGAATTTTTAATTTTATTCTAATCCTTCGGGCCCGCCCTATGAGACTGAAAGTCAGTTCAGTGGTCAGGTTAAACAATTTAATAATAATATTGAGGTCATGAGAAAGAATAATGATTCAAGGCTTGATCTAGATTCTCATGGGAGTTTGGTCGCATCGACCCATCGAACTGATGAGACATCTGTTTATAAGAAACATGATGATTCAGTATTCGCAACACATCCTGAGTGGACACGATGATTTTGGGAGTTCTTTCCTCCTTGCCCTATTATACAGAGCATAACGATATTTTTATAATGGGAAGAAGATGCATTTCCATTTCGTTGTGTAATTCTATACATATATACGTGGTCTTGGCCAAACTTTAAACCACGTCACATGTTCAAAAGAAATAAAAACTATACAACTTTTTAAAACTTTTCCTCAGTAAACATCCACTGGCAAGTTTTAGGCTCAGACATTGAGCAAGATAAACGCTGCCTTTTCAAGACAAATAATCATGAAAGTCAAATGCCTTAAGAGAGGCCATATTTAGCAACATCAAGACGTTGGTTAGTAAGTACTGCCTTATGATATCAGATGTCATCTGCGAATGTAAACAGAACACTGCAATGCTTGACATTTTTATTAAACTTCAGTGTTATAGCCTTTGGATTTATACATTTATATGCAAAGCATGCTGTATATACAATAGCAGTGAGTGTGTATGTGTGTGAGAGGGCATTGAATATTGAAAATTATAGATAGACAGACAGAAAATCAGGAACAATGAAGTCAAGTACAGTTTCATTAAAAAAAAAAAAAAAAAAATTACAAAAGTACTTGGATATAACTCAAGTTTTCACAATATACTTGATCCCTCAGTATTTTCATTTTATAAATTGTCATTGGAAAATAACGTACTACGACTTAGAAAATGTTGAAGCTCCTTTCAGCCTTCAAAAAATTGAATTTCGTGACATTTTTGCTTCCCGGAAAAAGAAAAAGATTCTTAAAAATAAATTAGGAAAGACTTTCTCCCCGCTAAAGGGAACCTCAGATTAGCCAATTATTTCCTGGTGAACATTACCTGTTCTGGGAAGCTTTCGTCTCCTTTCCAATCCATTTCATTCAACAAGATCACAAAGGTGCAGTCATTGATGATTAATCTATTCTGTAGAAGAATCGTTATTTATGTTTATTTATATCTCTCTTATCGAAGGCCATGAATTTTTTAATTTTGATAATGAATGTATTATGTTAGGGGAATGGCATTGGCTAACTGGATTTTCTCTGGGTATTTTCAAAATTTGTCATGAATTAAGTATGCTTCATGAGGAGAGAGAGAAAGTGCGAGAGAGAGAGAGAGAAAGAGAGAGAGAGAGAGAGAGAGAGCATTAACCCTGATGGTTTGATGAAACTGCGAGAATCTCTTTTTCAGTTACGAGATAATATAATAGTTTTCAATCTGACTGAATACTGGTTACTAAAGTATATCTTTTTGTTCTCTCCATCGGGCTTCGATCTGCAACAATCAAACCATCGTTACAAACAATAATTAGAAAAGCAATCCGTCCTTTCAATTAATGTTTCTGTCTTTGATTTACTTCCGATTTTACTTGAAACTGATTTTTGCCAAAACTTTAAGATGTATTGAGTTGAGTGTGACTGCAGAGCTGTTTGCAGAAGCGCAAAAAACATGATAACAAAATTCCGTTGATGTGTAGTGCTTTTAGAATAATGAAAAAGCATTAGAATTATCTCATGAAATATTCGTCGACATAAGAACATTAGCAAAAGATAAAGGCTAGCGAACTATCCCCTTAAAACAGACAAACAGAAGGTGCTCCTTGCCATAAAAAAATGTAAACATTGAATTAATGGAACCAGTATAATCCCACAAGCAAAATATTATGGGCCCAAAACTGTAGACATAATTGAGATTACCATACGACACAGTTACAAGAATATAGAATACTTTTTTTCCTTTATTATGAAAGAAACCGGGACCAAATCATATATGGATTGAGTTAGAGGTGAAGCCTTCTCTGGTAATGGAAAGCAATCTGGTTTAAGTGTCGGTTAGAATTTCTAAAGCCCTGAATAGTGCGAGCGAAGCTTAAAGGGAATTATTTTGTTTTTTTAATGGTGCGTGCCGCCTAGTAGAATATGAAATCATAAGACGGAATTCCATCTTCTTACCTAAGAAATGAGAGAGAGAGAGAGAGAGAGAGATGAGATTGAGAGAGTAGAGGAGAGAGAGATGAAGAGAGCGATTGTAGGATGGATGACGCACGCCTTGAATCGGAATCGAAAGCGATTGACATTGATTGACAAAAAATTTCAGGGATTGACTGTAGCCTTTATGCTGAAATATATAGAAGTTGTATTTGTTGACGTGTCTCTGTTCGACTTTAACTGAAAAAATGGATTTTTCTTAACGAAAGAAAACCAAATTCCAGAGAATTCTCTGAATACAATCATATATTATCTCATTTTCGATCTTTCAGATTGTCACTGAAAAGCGTGCTCGTCCTTCCCAAAATTCCCAGTGTGGATTATGGAGAAATTTCCAAAATACAAAGAAGCATGAAAAAAAAAAACTAAAAAAAAAAACTAATTTTTAAAATAGGGAAATTACAGGAAAAATGATTGCTCAGATAAATGCTTTTAGAGTATTTTTTTTATATAGCCGGAATATTCAAAACACTGTAAAATCGTTAGTTTTTTTGTATAACAATAAACATTTAACTAGAGTATTCTATGTATATATATAAACATTAAGCTGCCATCCCTCTGAAAGAATGGCTCTGAGAAACCACAGCACAATGGTCACTGGCATATCCACGGAGCTTGCAGAGAATTTTTGTTCACGAAGATTCGCTGCTTCATGACGCTTACACAGACGACTCGCCAGCTGGTCGCTGCATCATGATGCGTATCATACTCTGCGTACATGCGGTGGCGAATGAGGAACCAAAAAAGGGAAGATTGTATTCAGATATGCGCCAAGTTGAGAAAAGCTCAACGGAAAAATTTTAATAAAGAACAAGAATATTAAATAAGGCTAATAATAAGAAGAGAGCAAAAGATGTAAAAAAAAAAAAACGTTTTCTGAAACATCAAAACGACTAGTCTTGAAGTCCCCAAATGAGGTATCACGTGTTTTTCCAGAAACTGATTCATTCTCAGGATTTTTTTTCGTGAACTTTCCTTCGATCTTTTCGTTCATTGACACTCGGACGCTCGTGTTGTCAGTATGATCATTTCCGATGCAAGTTTAGGATGCAGAGAAAAACAACAAATATTTTAACTTATGGACATTATTTTTCAGGACATTGCAATAATACGAAAATCTATGTATGCTTCCAATGTTTCAGGGAGCATTGCATGTCAGGCCTGAAGTCTTAGCTAACGAATTGCACAACAATAGCAAAATAGG
>NC_087202.1:143414944-143429944 GCF_015104395.2 Macrobrachium nipponense | reverse complement strand
AAGTTGAACAATACTGACCATTTATGAATGACTATGTGTACCTTACCAATGAGTGAAACTGAAGCTTAATAGTTCGACTAAAAGTTTCGAGTCTCAGAGTAAAGGTAACAATTTACCCTTACTCCTGTGAAACTTTCGGTAACGTTTCAAAGGACTACTGGAAAGTGTGAGCAATATTCAACCCTATTCACCTATAATTAGTAGGGGAGACCAGGGCTAGTAGCATACAGGGGAAGGTGGATACACTCAATAATTTCATCATATGGCAACAGTTGGCGCCGAGGTTCTTGAGACGTTTAGGCGTCAGTATGAGCCGTATCCTCGTTGAGTGCAAAACAAGTTGATCACCCGTCTGCGAAACTACAAGCAAAAAAACTGTTTTTGGATACCCTGACTACGTATTCTAACCTTTCGTATTTTTTTCATAGACCTTAACGTAACTCATATTCATGATGACTAATGTGATTTTTGGAAATAACTATCTTTACGCTTCAATATGTGACTAGACTTCCTTTTCCCATAATCCAAATGAATAGCAAAATTTAAGAGAAGGAAAATAATTCGCTCGGGTTTGTTGTTAAAATCAGTAACAACTTGCCCCAGCATGATGTATAGTTGTAACAACTTTACACCATACGGAAGAAATTTTAGATTTATTCATCTAATTATTTATTTCATATTTCAGGATTATCAAAAGTGGTTAGGACCTACGAAAGGAAGACAGATAGAGCCAATAGGTGTAACACAGCAATTTTGGAATTGGCAGTCGAGTGTGTCATTTGTCCTAAAGAGAGTTTACGAAAACTGCTAATGATTACAAGATACGTCTCGTTTACTTGATTTCGCCTATATTTTTCTTAACATGAATAGTTGATATAGTACATACATACAAACATATATATGATATATATATATATATATATATATATATATATATATATATATATATATTGCATATATATATATATATATATATATATATTATATATATAGATATATATAATATATATATATATATATATATGTATATGACCGAATGAATTTGACACTAATCACACGTTCTTCCTTTCAGATCAATTTTATGACCTTACATCCATACTGCAAAAGGAAGGAAGGTACTAGGGTTGGTCCTATTTCAGCTGGATACAAACAGATTGAATATTTAGTCCTAATCATGAGAAGCTACTTGTTGAGTATATATTAAAGGCTTCAAAAATTTACTATGGGTTGACACCTAAAGAAGTACGGGCATTTGCATGTGAATTTGCAGTTAGTAACATAATCAAAGTACTAACAAATTGGAGTAGAACAGAAATGGCTGGGCCAGAAAGTTTTCCAGTTTCATTAAAAGGAACCCTACTCTCTCACTGGGAACACCAGAGGCAACAAGTCTTAGCAGAGCCACAAGCTTCAATAGACACAATGTTGGACTCTTTTTCAATAAGCTTAGTGAAGTTTTGGAAAGACATAAATTCCAGTGTCATGATATCTATAATATAGACGAGACAGGCATAACCACAGTGCAGAAACCAACTCGCATTTGCTGGTAAAGGAGCCAAGCAAGTAGGAGCGATAACATCTGGTGAGAGAGGAGCTCTTGTGACACTAGTTGCCGCGATCAGTGCTATTAGTAACACAGTTCCACCAATGTTTTTGTTCCCTCAAGTTGATTTCAGGGATCATTTTATCAGGGATGGACCTCCTAGATGCATTGGAGCAGCACACCAATCTTGATGGATGACTGGGGAAAACTTCATAATCTTTATGAAACATTTTGTGTCTGTGACAAAGTGCACAAAAGACAAGCCTGTTCTAATCCTTCTTGAAAATCATGACTCCTATGTAAGTTTAGAGCTTATAGACTACTGCAGGGACAATGGAGTTGTCCTTGTCACTTTCCCACCTCACTGTTCACACAGGCTTAAACCTTTGGATAAGCATTTATGGGCCGTTTAAAAAATACTTTAATGCCTCATGTGACAGCTGACTGAAAAATCACCCTGGACAGACAATGACCATAAATGACTTGCCAGGAATTGTTGCCAGTGCATTGCCCAAGGCCACAACTATGGAAAACATACAAAAAGGCTTCAAGGTTACAGGTATTCTTCCCTGTAATCGGGATGTCTTTGGGGATGATGAATCTCTTCCTGCTGATGTTACTGATCGTCCAGAAGAAAATCCACAGGATACACATGTAGTTGTAGAAGACACAGAAATGGGTAATGAAACAAAAGCAAATGATGAAAGCCCATGACAGCCTATTAAAGTTAGCATAGGCTACATGATAACTACCTGTGATCCTCCACTACATCATCCAACTCCCCAACACATAACTAGACTTGAGAATATGATTCCAGACCCTGTTGCAAGCATATGCAAGGATGGTTTAGATAGGCCTTACATATACCAATCAGCTCCTTCTATAAAGACAGAACAAAGACCTACAGGATAAATCAAAACCGCAGAGGAGCTGCGACCATTTAAAAAGGTAAGCCCAAGAAAGACTCAAAGATGCAACAAAAGAAAACGCCACACAGTGATACTAATAGACACACCTGAGAAAATGAAACTACAAAACAATAATGAGGATTCACAAGGAAAAAGGCTCAAGAGTAAAACCTGTAGAGGGAACCTGAATAAGAAAGGGTTTCTATAGTCTGGTGGAAATAGGAACAGAATTAACATTGAAGATTATTGGTTTCTTGCATGTGGTGGTAAATGGTTAAATTCAACCTCAGGGGAGCAGTGGGTGCAATGCACAAGTGGAAAGATTAGGCCCATAAGAGTTGCACGAATGAAAGTACTCATTATGTATGTGACCTGTGTAAAATGAAGTGTTAATGGATTTCTTTTGGTTTTCAAAGAATGTGATTCTTTTTATATTTTGTAACAATATACTCCATGGTCTGTAACAACTTGCCCCGCTTATGGGGCAAGTTGTATACAAAATGTTTTTCTACTCTTTTGTATTATATTTCAGGAATTGAGAAGTATATAAACTTTTTGTTACAGGATTATGATAACACGTATAATATAAAATTTTCACAGCATAAATTTGTTTATTTCCTTCATTAGATACTGAATTAGAGGTAAATATAGTAAAATTGTAACAACTAGCCCCGGTCTCCCCTGATTTCCTACTTTCTATGACTCCCACGTTCCCTTCGTTCAGGCTTTTTTTTTTTTTCTTTTTTTTTTCACTCGCCTCCTCCCTTTCTGGAATTGTACACACGATTTCTTTCTTGTTTTCAGATATCTTTTTCTCTTCTTTCGCATCTTTTTCTTTACCTCCTCGATTCATTTGAACCTCTCTCTCTCTCTCTCTCTCTCTCTCTCTCTCTCTCTCTCTCTCTCTCTCAAGATGTGCTCCATATAACACTGTGCGAAAAGAAGTAGAGCGTATTTTGATATTCCTCCTTTTATATAATTGATTGAATGGCCATTACTCTTGGAGTCTCTTTTATGCCTTTGCATCGAAGAGTAGGATCTCAAAGCTGATAACACAAATTATCATAAACATTATCATTGTGTAATAAAAATCCACACATATAGTAGAGTATATTACTAAGTAAAAACCAGTGTCTAGCGAACAACCTTCCTCATCAGGACGCTAAAAGGTCAAGCGAGAGTCTGTCCATCACGAAGTGCTGGTCCGGTTGCTACTGTGTTATTCCAAACTCACGAGGCAGTTGCGCCAACTGCCTTGATCTTCACAAGACTACTCTCTCATTTACATTTAACGTTGACACTGATGAGAACGGTGTTCGGAAGTCTTTGTTTATTTTACATAGTAATATTTTTACTATATAACTGTGGATTTTTATGATACAGATTGTCTTCCACGAGATTGTGATTTTTAAAGCAATTAATATTATTATTATTATCATTATTATTATTATTAAGAGTAATGGCTATCTCAGCATTATTGCGCTTGTGGAGATTCTTCTCTATTTCCCGAAAGCTGCTTTTTTCTGTGCTACTTAAACAGGCTAGTAGGGCGCCTATGGAGGTCATTATCAATTATAGAGTCAAGACTGGTGTATATATTTCTTTTATAGTTATTACTTGTAAACTATGGTATTATAGTTATAAAAGTCAATGACGGTTTCTCTCTCTCTTTCTTGTAGCGAGCTTTCGTCTGGAGCTGCCAGATATCCTCAAAGGCTAAGAAGCTGAGGACTGAGGGTGGACTACTTCTGGCAAACAAGGCCAAGGAAGTGGGGATAGGATGGAGGGGGGCCGGATTGCCAATCGGTTGAACCCCCAAAGGTCCCACGGAAGGAAGGTAAAGTAGTTTTGGTAGGGGACATAAGGTCGGGTGAAAGGAAGTGCATAAGGCAAGAGTCATTCAATGAGGTTCAATATTGGGGTCGTCCTCTCTCCCACCCCCACTGCTGGGGGAGGGGAGGGAGAACTCCAACCACAGTGTTTTGCAGTATTGATAAGTCCACTTCTGTAAGTAGCGTTAGTTTTTGGGCTCTCTTCCCGAATGTGATTAGAAAGTTCGTTTTTTTTTCTTTTTCTTTCTGCGGTGGTGGGCTAGCTAAGCTAAACCCAAAAAGCAATGAAAGTGACTGCCCACTTGACTACGATGCTGAGGATGGGTCAATTCCAGCTCTAATAAATAAATATCTGAAAACGACAGGTATATGAATGTACGAGAGGGAACAGACTAATATCCTTCTCGTGGTCAGGTCGGCAATGTCACCTCGTCCTGATTATGGTATCGAGGGGTTCGTTTCCCGCTACGAGAGAGAGATAGATGACCTAGTCGTGCTAACTTCAATAAGTCACCAAGTCTCTCTCTTTCTCTCTCTCTCTCTCTCTCTCTCTCTCTCTCTCTCTCTGCAATAGAGCTACAGGTAACATTGCTGTGGAAGGCACAAAATTGTTTGGTCCACCTTCATTCTGATTATTTTCACAAACTCTCTCTCTCTCTCTCTCTCTTCAAACAATAGTGTGGTAGACAGAAAATTGTTTGATCCTCTGGATAAATGTAGTGTTACAAATAAGAACGAGCAACCCTCATGCAAACTACATGCTGCTTAGGACTGACATAAATAGTGTAGAACAAGAAAAGACCTTGGAGTCATTATTACTAAAGACTGAAAATCCACAAATCAATGCATAAAAGCTGAAAAGAAAGCACAGAAAATAATGGACTACATAAAGAGGCAGTTCAAATACAAAAACGAGGAAACAGTGCTGCAGCTCTACAGACCAATAATTAGACCACATCTTAACTACGTAGCTCTGTTTTGGTCACCAACACAAAAAAAGGACATAATTACTAGAAAGGGTACAAGCAAGCGCCACAAATAAATTCCATCCATCAAGTAAATAGATTACCAAAGACGACTATTATGAGATTCACAGCCGGTGTCCCGGCATTTTTCGATTATAAGATTTTATCAGTGTACTTGACAAAGATGATACTTTGTCACAGGGTATCTTACATCCCTACCTAATTTTTTTATTGTATTCTGTGTTACGTAAGTTGCATAATTTTGGTAGTTATAAGAGTAACAGCCAACTCAGAGGAATGTCTTTCGAAGATATAATGACGTAACTTATGTCGTCATTAACTTGCCTCCTCCTCGATGGATAATTGGTTATTCGTGAAAAAGTCTCAACCTCTGGCAGCAATTAAATACAACCAATATTCCTTGTTTACAATTTGTAGTAGTGGTAGTAATAGTAGTGAGTAGTAGTAGTAGTAGTAGTATGTGTATAGAATTTATGCCATGAGGTTGAGTGCTAGAATCCTTGAAGAAAAGGGTTTCCAAAAGTAATCAGATAAATTACTTTCTATCACAATTGAAAAATTATATAATAAAAAATCAATTAACAAAGTGAAAAGAACTTTGTTCCGCAGGTTATATTTTACTAAGCAATCAACAGCTAATGCTTTAAAGAGCAAATATAATTATCTTTCTGCACCTTATGGAAGTCAACAAATTACTAAAACTTGGTAGCCTTGGATGTCCGGGTGTTTTCCTTACCCAAAAAAAGGGCCTTATTATTCGTTGGCCTATTCAAGCTTGCGTAGGGTTTGCTACGGGCCTCCTCACTTCTAAACAATTGTGCAAGTCGAATCACAAAAGCTGTCCTGCAACCACGGGGACAATGACTTATCATAGCCGCCATTCTTGAAGCCTTGACAAGGTACGAATATTCATTCCGAATTTCAGACAGCTGTTTGTCGTCATCACTTTGTGGGAGGTGTCGGGACGTCATAATTTACGTCACATATAACTTTAAGCCCATACATTAGTGCAGTGTGTTCCGCCACTGGCTTCGGCTGCTTTATTTTACTTTTATAAATATACCTTTTTCTAATGTAACTAATAAAGAATGCTGCCGAAAATTAGGTAGGGATGTAAAGTATACTCTGGCATATCTTTGTGAAATGCACAGAAAAAAAGTTATTCCCGAAAAACACTGGGACAAAGATTCTGAATCTCATAGCAGAGAAACACGACGATAACAAGGACAATCTGATAGAGGAATTCAAAATACTGAAATGCATAACAAAAGTATACAGTAACCTTTACACATTAAACCAAAACCAGACACGATATAATGGATAGAAACTAGAAGTGAAGAGATACAACACATCTAATTGCGGGAACTTCTTCACATACAAGATATGTGACACATGGAATAAGCTTCCACTTGAAGTTGTAAACAGCATCAGTGTGGAAGAGTTTAAAAGAAAGCTAGACAAAATCATTAGAACACTGAACGAATTGTAAAACCTTCTCCTAGACATATGTGAGCACATAATGTCTCCTCGGATGGATTAATAAGTTTTTGAGACATCCTACTCATTTTAACTCCTTGTAACTTATATTATAATTTTCCCAAACTCTCTCTCTCTCTCTCTCTCTCTCTCTCTCTGCAGAAACATACGGCATAATGGTTAATCGATATGTTATCTCCGTCATGTGTAAATAACAGAAGTTCCTTAATCCTATCTATTTCCCAGAGTACCAATTTCGAAAACTAACTTGCGATGGAAATAAAAATTGTACAGATAATATTATATAGAATGGCTTTCCAAGTTAATACTCAATTGACAAAACGAAACTGTTCAGTGTTTGCTATAACTTGACTTTGTAACGCCCGTTGCAAGTAAGGTGCTTCGTGTTATATAACTTTTCTAAGACTACTAGAATGAAGGAAAGCCCGAAACATTCCTATTAATCGCATCCAAAAATACATACTGGCATAAAGTCTAAGTTTTATCAGGAAAGTGCATTTCCTCATTAAATAAAAGATCAATTAATTTCCATCACCCTACCACTGTAAATAAGATGTACTAATAGCTTTGTAGGAATAGATGAATGTTATTCTAGCAGTGTATATAAAATGTGGTAAAAGCTTAACTCGAATAAATAAATGTTATTTTACCACTGCAAATAAACTGTAATCAATAGCTTTGTGCAAATAAATGAATGATATTCTACATGTACATGAAATGTCCTAACAGCTTTGCTCGAATAAATAAATTTTATTTTACCACTGCACATAAAATGTCCTATTAGCTTTGTACAAACAGATGAACGTTAGTCTACTACTGCATATAAAAAGTCCAAATAGCTTTGCACGAATAGATGAATGTTGTTCTACCACTGCAAATAAAATGTCCTAACAGCTTTGCACGAATAGATCAATGTTATTCTACCAGTGCAAATAGAATGCCCTAATATATTAGCTTTGCACGAATAGATGAATGTTTTTCTATCTCCGCAAATAAATGTCCTAATATATTAGCTTTGCACGAATAGATTAATGTTATTCTATCTCTGCAAATAAATGTCCTAATATATTAGCTTTGCACGAATAGATATATGTTATTCTATCTCTGCAAATAAATGTCCTAATATATTAGCTTTGCACGAATAGATATATGTTATTCTATCTTTGCAAATAAATGTCCTAATATATTAGCTTTGCACGAATAGATGAATGTTATTCTACCACTGCAAATAACAAGTCCAAATAGCTTTGCACTAATAGGTGAATGTTATTCTACCAGTGCAAATAAAATGTCCTAATACTTTTTTACGAATAGATGAATATTTAAAAATAAGAGTATCACGCGAAATCCCATCATCATCATCAGTAAAACCTAGCTTTTTCCATTTCTTCGCCTTAACAAATTTTACCCAACTAATAGACGCTTCACTGTTACGTTCAATTAAGCACAAGATGATATTAAACAACATTATCGAAAATTTGGATAGTAAAATTCACAAAGTTCAGTGTGACATTGATTTCCTCACTTCCTGCTGTCAACAGAATCTTATTCCAAAATTTCTGCATTTTAAACTCTACAACCATGTTCTCCAACACTCATGGCTTTACCGGAATTGCTAGAGCGCAATTTCTGCGAACAGAAATTAAAACTAAGCAAAGAAATTTTAAACAGCTCGACGAAAGTTTAACCCGTTCAGTTCTTCAATTAAGGGAGGCTGTATCATGGCTTGATTTCCATCACTTTTTCAATGAAGCGTCTATTAGCCATGTCAAATTTGTCCAGGCGAAGAAATTGTAGGTGAATGTTATTCTACCACTGCAATATAAAATGTCCAAATAGCTTCACACGAATAGATGAATGTTTTTGTATCACTGCAAATAAAATTTTCTAATACCTTTGCACGAATAAAATGTCCTAATAGCTTTGAACAAATAAATGAATGTTCAGCGTTACCTTTCTTGATTGATGCATAGTGAATGGAAAAACCAACAGATGGAGAGCACAGCTGACAGTAACAAATGAACCTCTTATTACACACATTACTCTGAAAGGAAAAAATAGTTTCCACCAATATTCATCCTCTTCAGCAACACCAGCGGTAGTGGGAAGGCCATATGGATTTGTTACTGCCCAGTAAATCGTTTATTCCTGACGAAAGGGTCAAAGTATATATACGAAATTAATCTTTTTCTAAGAGAACACTTACTTGCAATACATTAATACTATATAATGTGATTTATATGGAGTGAATGAATGAGAGGATCTTGGATTTAGGTCTCAGAATATTCAATCAAAGCATTTTTATTACCGACTTTCGTTAATTAAAAAAATAATAATAATGTTCCTCCTAATTTTTAGTTGCTTTCGTATGGCCCTTTTCTTGAAAATTATTTTTCATCAGCAGATCTTACTATAGATAACTGCAACTTTCTTCCTAATTTTAGTCTTCGCTGTAAGATTTCTTAAAAAGAATCTTAGAAATCTTAAGGTTTAACTGACACTTGAGAGGCAACAGAAAAAATGCTTTTAGGCAAATTAAAAAGAAATCTTTGTCGCATGCTCAGTTTCTTCAAGGTACATTTTTTTCTGAACAAATGTATTTTATTATATTTATTATTTACCTCTGCTATTGCATTACCAGCATGTGGGCCTTGGAATAAAACTTAACTGACAAGTATTCAATATTCTTTAATGCTCGTGTAAATGCCTTTGTATGTTCTTGAAATTTCAGTAAAATATCTAAACTTTAACATTCATTTGAGGGTAGAACATCACAGCAGGCCAAGCAGGCCACCTACAATCAATGCAAGCCACCCTCCGAAAAAGTACATTATAACGCGTCCTGACACCCGAGATGGGCATCAGTCGCGACTTGTTGTTGGTGAGAAACGGAGCTAAAGACCTCTACTCTCCTTTCGAAGTAGTAAGTATTTTCTCCAAAGTTAGAAATTAAGGCCAAATTTTAAGATTTAAACAGAGGGTACTGAAAATGGCGCCCACGGCAGTGGAAATCTCACCAAAACGCTTTAGAAATTTTTACTTACAACTAAAAATGTTTCGAAGATTGACGCCATCTCGATGTTTACGGAGTCCCTTTGCTTCAACAAACTTTCCATTTCCTGTGATAAATCCGCACACCACTTGTACCCACAGACGCTGGAGCACTTTTATCACAACAATCGAAACACGATTTCTCACCAACAACAAGCCAGGCGTAAACAGCTGTTTGGGTAGAAGATGACGAGAAGCGTGCTCTTGGCTAATTTTTAAATAAGTAGTAAAACATCAATATTTTACATATTTATGATGATTAATTTGAAAATATTCGTTATTGAAAAAGTAACTCGACTCTGACTCAAATTTAAGTAATTATTTTTCTGAATTAGAACGTTCTTTCAAGTTCTGTATTATGACGTCACGACATCTTGACTTTCGTACCTATTGTAAATAATTGCTATACTCAACTGTCATTGCAGAACAGTTTACCAGTTATTCATGCAGATTGTTATCAGCTATACATGTAATTGTTATAATCGTAATGCGCATATATATCTTTATTATTTACTTTTTGGATATATGAAGATGTTTTACTGCTGGATTATCGCCGTAGTGTGACGCAATCGTTTTCGGTCCATGGGCCTCTGTCTGTTTTCGCACCATAAGAAATTATGGGGCCGAATTTGCAATGACCAGAAAGTCGTTAAAAGAGGAAAGTTAGCATTGAGGGGCATATGTTTTGACTGAGAAAAATACAAATTTATTCAATAGCTAGCTTGTAAAAAATACTTGGTTATAAAAACATAAAAAACTTGATTGACAACTAAGCAGCATGTCTACTATGGGTTTCAGAGACAGTGCAAGCACGTTTTTGGGCAATACCTATTTCTGTAACGAACACTCTTAACAGAACGAGATTTTGCTATAGTGCATTACACCCAGTGCCGTAATTTATAAGGGTATCGTGAATCACTAATCGTAAAGAATAACGACATTTGTCCTTGTACCAAGAGACAAAAACTCCATTATGCAGAAATGGATACGAACACGCGTATAAAGCTCCACCTACCCTCTCCCCAACCCCCCCCCCCCCCCTCCACCGCCATCCCTTTTCTTCTTCGTTCCTCCGCCTTCCTTTCTCTCTCTCTCTCTCTCTCTCTCTCTCTCTCTCTCTCTCTGTTGCCATTCGGCATGTGTTGACCCTCCAAACTGGGTATAAGACTACACACAAAACGTTGAAATTGGTGAAATTAGGCTATGTATTGGAAGTATATATAACATAAATATTAAAGCAATTTATCATTATTGCATTACTATGACAACTAGAATTCATGAAAACAGTTTATAACCTGTTAACGCGTCACCCACGTAATAATACGTTTACCGCGATCTACTCGGTAGCGCCTTCGACGGGATATTACGTTCAAGACTTTAACTGTGCTTGTCAAGCCGTCAGCCCCGTAACAATACGTTTACTCGTATAGAAAGTGTAGGAACATCATTTGGTAACACTCTCAGCACATGGGAAACTTATTTCCAGCCTGGCAACTCTTTCTTGGTGGTCGCTTATGCTAGAAAACTGCCTGTCCCTGTTGGTTTTCTTTCAATACGCTTCGGGCGTTTATCGAGACAAATTGGATTTCGCGTCTTTCACAATGAATGTCCCAAAGAGGAGGCATATTTCTTCAGGTGAGATCAATCAAATACTAGATGAGGAGTGTGATATTGATAACCTATTTGATGATGAGAGCTCTAGTTCTGAATCCTCCAGTGATGATACAAACTTTTCTTCCAATTGCGGGAGTGAAGATGACTTTTCTTTGCCGAGTGACTGGACTCCGAGAGAGAGAGAGAGAGAGAGAGAGAGAGAGAGAGAGAGAGAGAATTTCCTACAGTTAATTACAGTATGAATAACAAGCATAAAAATCAATATTAACTTTGAAAAACTATCATCAGTGCTATGATCGCTGATTACAAAAAAAAGCGTGACGGTACGTTAGCAGCGAGCTCATCAGGGGCGGACGCTTAACAGGATAATAATGGAACGGCGTATGTGTGAAACCTCCAACTAATGTGCAACGATGATTTTGCCATTCTTAGCTGCAAACATTAAGCATGCAAACATTAAAGGTTACATTTATTTCTGGCATACGATTATTAAAGAAATTCAAAATACTAATAAAGACTGAAATCAATGAAAAGTGCTAGCAAAAACAAAAAAGCAAAAAAAAAAAAAACGTAGTCGTTCCTCTGCACTTTTCCGTATTCGTTCCTCTATGGTTTTCGGCAGCCAGATGTACGAAAACGTTAGAAACATTTGATTTTATCTACTTTAGAAATATCTGTAATTTTTCGGGTAATTTGGTTGCAAAAAAGGGATAATAATACATGAATTAAATCAAAATTTTTAAATAACAAAGTAAATTTAAACTAAATAACGAGTAAAGTAAACAGTTTAGGGAATAAAACTTTGCAGTTTCGTCGTCTGTCGTCGTCTGCTGTTCGAAATTGTGTTTATGGCGCGCGCGCTTAGAAACCAGGAACAGCAATGGGTTTAAAGTGCAATGTGGAGTGAACTGAGACCAAAATGTGTATAATAACAATCAAATAAGCACTGTGGAGTTTCAGTTGTGATGGCAGTAAGGATAAAAACCGCCGATTACAAGGTAAGAATGAATTCAGTTCCAACCATAACCCCGGGAATAACAAGTTTCATACTTTCACTAATATAGGCAACAAAATGTTGTTTTATTGTGCTGATTACAACTGCAATCTTGAGTAAGATCAATAAACGTTACATACATACGCTAACATTGTTCAAATGAGTGCTGGGAAGGCTGGGGAAAGATGGTGGCCGTCACTGATGAGAACCGTCCATGCAAAACGTAGCCGCCATATTGGATTTCAAAACTGCCTTGAAAACATATTTTACGAAGAGCTCACATGCTTATTTTAGTTCGTATGGGGCTTTCATATATCACAATATGTTGACTAAACTTCAGTCTTTTAAATGGTATGCTTAGAGTTGCAATTGTATTCATGTTTCACCAATTAAATATCGAGTGAATAAGACCCGTCTACCGTGATGAGGGTTGGCCTGTCGTGATGTTTCCCCCGATATACTATTTTTTTTCTTTGCTCTTGATAATGCAATATTCTCCTCGGATAACTTGACAACGAGTGGTTAAAGTTGATGACTTCTATCAAGAAATACATTCAATACCTTTTCATGGATTACAAGTATCCTTTCGGTATACAAAATCGATTTCGATTCCTCTATAGAACGTTCGCAAATTCTCTCTCTCTCTCTCTCTCTCTCTCTCTCTCTCTCTCTCTCTCGGGTTGTGGACTTGGCATGAATAAGAACGGTGTTCTTCCCAGAACGAGAAATATCACCGCTCTTTATTCCTTCCACATGTTCCTGAAGAAATCTGCAAAATTTGTAGTAGTTATAATTTTCCTCCTTGGCTGAAGCTACCAGCCACATAGGAGGTTTAGGACTTCTTACTTCTGCAATCTGCTTTCTCTCTGGTTTATCCTGAGACCATTTATGTGGCAAATAAACGACCAAATCTTTGGGGACTTTGTCTGTTATGGGTCCTCATACTGTAGCTTAACCGATTTGTATGGCACTTATCATACTACTAGCCTTTAAAACCTCGTCGCGGCTACTAAAGGTACCCAAGCTTCCCATTTATATTTACTATAATTAAAGCCCATCTTGATTTCTGGAACAGTTCCAAACCATTTCAAATCTGTCGCGTTCATTTCATAATCACAATTGACTGGTAAGTCTTCCATATGGAGCATTCTCAAAATTTCCACACAATCTGGCTGTGTTGAGGATTTAACTTTGGATGAAGATTTCATCGCTGAAGGATGGCTACAGGGTCCAGGGGAGGGGAAGCCAGGAGGATAATGAGATTCGTTATTAGTGGTTTTTATCAATTTATTTCTGGAGAAGCCATCAACATTTGGAGAATTTTGAATCTCCATGGTGGGTGCAGAGGTCGTCATCTGTGCCAGAAGAGCACCATCATGGGGCCCAGGGGTACTCGAATCCTTACAATTGCTAGATATAAAGATTTGGGAAGAGAGGGCAAAAAATAAACCGGAAAACCTTAAAAAGATACCATCAGCCTTTCATGGAGTTAATTCTTCCACCAATTGCACAGGTAAGAAACCGACTGCCAAATGTCCTTGTCCCTACCCACCCCACAGGGGATGGCACAACATGATTGGTGGCCCAAGCGTAAGCCAAACCCGCTTGCTAGGACTGAGAGTATTACTAGACTACAATCATTCCCACCCTAAGCACATTATGGACAAACCGGAGAGTCCAATACCCAGAACCAGACCCCTCTGGACTTCGTGGTCCAATCCTGCAGAATAGTTCTGCCTGAAAACTCTCAGGTCCGAACATTATCGGGAAGTTGATGGTCCCACCACAGTTCCCACTGTTTAGCTTCGGATATAAACCCATTCCCAGATATGATATCTTTTCCCATTTGTTAGGTCCAGTAAGTTTTACAAAAAGTGGAAAAATTCACAATATTACCCTAAATGTATTTATAAATATATATATATATGTGACTATTGGAGTAAAACCCGGGAACTAATTCCTGGGGTTCACCACATCAAGGTAGCCCAACATCGAGGGGGCTATATTGCTGTTCCTAATGTATTTATATCAGGAACTGAATGTGATGCTAATGTATAACTGCGTATTTTTGAGACAGTTTCATTTGCATGTTGCATACATATTGCTATAGGTTTGTATTGTTTTAATAACCTAAGAATTTTCCCTATTCGTAATGGTATTTTTGAACCATTTATGTTCCACTGAATAACATACGAGTGGAATGCTATTGTGGAGGAAGTCCTCTGGTGAGCAAATAATTACTTCTGTTAGTTACTAATGTGGTTGCAGACTCATGTAAAGTTGCACGTTTTTTAGTGTTTGACTTTATGTTAAGTCTTGATAATTGCTCCCTGGGTCTTTTGTTTTCGTTTCCAATAGATATTCTATGCCACGAGCACTCAATGAGAGTGTTTTAATTAAATGGTTTACACACATAAAATCTTGTGTTTTTCTAGATCTCCCTGTTGGATTTTAATTTTAAATTTGATACAAATTTTTATCATATTAGTGAGGCTGCTTGTAGATGGTAGTTTCATTGTATAACTGCTCAATGAAATATTCATTACATCTACATAATTTATAATGAGTGGATAAG